>NC_133771.1:57734398-57926402 GCF_003597395.2 Chelonoidis abingdonii | reverse complement strand
TCCACTGTAAACTCTAGGTCCTTTTCTGCAGAACTGCTGCCTAGCCATTCGGTCCCTAGTCTGCAGCAGCGCATGGGATTCTTCCGTCCTAAGTGCAGGACTCTGCATTTGTCCTTGTTGAACCTCATCAGATTACTTTTGGCCCAATCCTCTAATTTGTCTAGCCTATCCCTACCCTCCAGCATATCTACCACTTTTTCCAGTGTAGTGTCATCCGCAAACTTGCTGAGGGTGCAGTCCATGCCATCCTCTAGATCCCCAGATCATTAATGAAGATATTGAACAAAACAGACCCCAGGACCGACCCTTGGGGCACTCCGCTTCATACCAGCTGACAACTAGACATGGAGCCATTGATCACTACCCACTGAGCCCGATGATCTAGCCAGCTTTCTGTCCACCTTATAGTCCCTTTCATCCAGCCCATACTTCTTTAACTTGCCAGCAAGAATAGCGTGGAAGACCGTATCCAAAGCTTTGCTAAAGTCAAGGAATAATGAGGGTAATGAGACTCTACAGTCTTTTCTAATTAGTATGGAAGGCAATCTTGATTCAGTTGGACCCTCCTTCTGAGAAACTGAGTGCCCTCAACTCCCATTGACTTCATTGGCAGTTGAAAGTGCTCAGCATTTCTCAGGAGGTATTCAGCCCTTTGCATCATTGGGCCCTATAATAGCTGCTATCACCATGTGTAGCCAGCACCATAGCTGCAAAACCTGAGTTTCTCAACAATTCAAATGTAGGAACTTTCAACATAAGAACACTAATACAGAGTAAAACAAAATGTTTGAATTGTTCTCTTTAAAACAAAACAAAGTTATAATATTTATGATCTGATTCCCTGTCCTTTTCTCACTGTGAGTAGAAATTTCCACTGAATTAAATGGTACTGCTCGATTAAGTGCTAGTCAACATGAGAAAGGATTGCAGAATCTGTCCCTTAGTATGTAGCCTTCAAGGGACATGAACTATATCTTCCTAAATGTTGTCTACAACACCAAGTGTGGTATTATAGCTTGACAAATAATAATGCTTTTATTATTTGCAGGGTGAACCTGGATTGCCCGGAGGCCCTGGACTGCCAGTAAGTCATATTTATTATAGTATAGACTTAAAATACCAATATGAGTGATTTTAATTGCTAGATGGCATGATAGAAAACAAGAAAATCTCTTAACTTAGTTCTCAAGAAACTCTGAGGTAGTAGAGTAACACTTTTATTTTTGCATTGGTAGGGTACAGATTCAGTTATTCAAAGGCATTTAAGGCACATTCTTGAGAAAATGGAGTCTCTAGTTGATGGAATTGATTTTTTATAACCTCATTACAAAGAGTTCATTGCATTCAGAATAACTGATTTACCTGCTTGCTCTAAAGGGAAGGAGAATTTCTGAGAACGGATCAAAGTTTTTGAGAACATATTTTCTAACAATTTCGATCTCTTTGTGGAAGTGAAGAAGAGCCCTCAGACAGGAAAGCCTATGATTTACATGGGCATGTTAGCCAAGAAGGGTCAGGTTTCAGCTCCTTAGCGCTATATAAGTTTAAAAGTTTGTATGACTGAAATATGAGTGCATGAGAGTGCTTTTTTTTTTTTTAATGGTGAAAGACAGCATAATGTGAGAAGAGGATTTCAAAGAGAACTGTTCAGCTTTGAATTCAGATAGGGCTAAGTATTCAGGTTTGGAGGCAGAGGAGAATTGCCAGGTTCAAGACCTTCCAGAATTGGAGAACTGAATGATTCTGGACATAGAGAAACTGAAATTGTAAAGGGAACCCTTTAAAAAGCTGGGAACTGGAACAATTGGAGGGTACTGTGTCCTGATATATGGCTTCAGGAGATTAAGAATTGATTTGTCCCTGAGACTGGAATTGTTGGGACTAAGTATTAGGTTTGCTCTATTCCACCTTGATCCACAGCTTCGTAGCCCTGCCTGTATGTTTTCATTTTTAACTGTGACCCATTAATTTTTACTATTATTTATATACAGATTCACTCAAAATGCTTAGACATAAAAGAATATGTATTTCTTTTCCTGCAGAACAGCTTACATTTAAAAATGTTCAAGCTTAAGGTACATTATTCCATGTGGATATATTCCTTTATTTTCCAAGGATACATGTTCCTTAGCTGAAAATCTGAAACCTTGGAAAATTGGAGTACAAACTTGTGACAGCTAGTGGGGTCTGTGTATCCATAACATAAGCAAACCGTGGTTACAGAAATAGGAAAACTGAGAGGAGTGCTAAGCAGATTGAAATGACTGTTTTGGGGGGAGGGGAGGATTTGCCAGTTATTCAGAAGAGTAGATGGTGAAATGATTGCTTAGGACAGTGGTTTGAATCGCTGCAAAACTAAATAGATAGAACGAAGGGGACAGCTTTAAGCTGCCAGTTCTGTTACTCAGAGGATCAGAAAGAAGTGTGTTAGAAGAAATTTACGACTTGAGGTGAAAAGTGACTATGAAAAATTAAAAGATGCATTAATAGAATTATTTCAACCTAAAATACATGGTAATGGAAGCTGGGCTGCATTTCTATAGATGTGAAACTTGGGGAAAGTATAGAGTATTTTAACTTCATCGAAAGGGAACCTGCAGAGAATGTTGGTTCCAGGACAGAATAATAGGAGTGCCTGTGGAAAGGTGGATGTCAGAAATGTCTTAAAAGGATTTCCCTTCCTTGGAAGCAGAGTTGCTACTGTGAAAAAACATCAAGAATGCATCGCTATAAAGGAAACCGCAATTGTTCAGCCTGCCAGCTCCACTAGGAGTGGAATTTATTTGGTCTATAAGAGCTCAAATGGTCCTTGTGAGGTTTGTAGAGAACACAGATTTTTCACATGCACACACATTGTAGAAGAAGGTCACCTGTGGTAAGACAGTGAATTAGAAACCATATTTGGGGGCTGTAAAAGTGATCAGTAGAGGTTACCCAAGTAACATGGGATTATGGGCCACTGTTTTGCAGTTTTAGCTGCTAGTGATCCACTCCAGTGTGCCTTTGTAGTGATTGATTTTTTTTTTTACTGCATCGCAAGCTGTACTGCGCATGCCTAGTAGAACATGTATGGTAGTGTGGTTGGTAAACAGGTATCACTAATATTGGAATATGGGGTGGCTGATCTTGTGTGTAAAGTTGTGATCTAGAACACAAATATTAGTAATTCTTAGGTCAAATGAACTGTTTATGGCCAGGAAAGAGGGATGTACTGGAGATACCTGCTGATACTATTGAAAAGTAGCATTTCACTGTGGGTAGGTAAAACAAGATATAGCAAATTGCCAGTCCATTTAGTAAATGTGACTCCTGAGCCCCAGATTTTAGGAAAGGATACAGTGTTTGGAGGACTTTGGGGTTGGTGATCTGGCACCACGGTTATTAGCATGAAAGAGCCAAATCCAGACAGAAAGAATTCTGCTCAGAATAAACTTCTCTGGAGAATTACATTCATGCAAGCTTAACACTGAGTGAATAGGACAGAATGCTAGAGAGAACAGGGAAATTACTGAAATTCTCCAAAAAAAGCTAATACTAGTGATCTTGACTTTAGTGAGATTAAACTGATTCCTATCTCTGCCTCTTCCCCTCTCATGGAACCTAACCTATAAACCAGGGAATAAGGAGCGCCTCTAATTCTCACCTGCAGGCATATTTTGAGAAGCGCATACTGGCCTTGTTTCATGTTTCAGTCTCCTGAAACCCTGAGGTTGGTCTGTTAGACCTCAGCTACCAGAAATACAATGAACACCCTATAAAAAAGGCATATTGGTTGCCATGGTTATATGAAAATCTGGATATACTTGTCTTTGTGGGCTAGTTTTCTGCACTGGATTCAGCCAGTGGCCTTTGGTGAGCAGATTAGCCCCAGATACTCATTCACAGACTTACTTTCTCACAAAAAGGGTGACTTGAAACTGTTGAAATGCTGTGCACTATTAGAAAATCAAACACTTTGGTTACTACTGTTCTTTGCCACTGCTTTTTATGACTGTTCAATGGGAGTTTTACCCAAATTGGAACTGCAGGATTTGGTCCTAATAGAAATTTTGAGGACATGATCTTTACAATATTTCATATCCATTTTTCTTGTCTCTGTTTCTCTTCTTCTCCAGGCCCTTTTCTGACCCTCCCTCTCTCTTTCTTTCCATTTTTTCTTCTAATGTTCCCCCCCACCTCTTTAGTCCTTTTTATTCTTTCATCTTCTGCTCTTGTCTTCTGTGTAGTCCTCTCAAGGGCCACCTCCACAAAACTAGTGCAATACTTCAGATAACTACGTCACCAAACAGACTGATTTCTCTATTCTGGTTAGGTCTAGGGAGATTGGGCTACCAGCTCCAGCTACAGTGTATGTATAAGGCCTCTCAAAGTTAGAATATGTCAGAGATACATTTTTGTAACAGTTACAATTTTTTAAGAGGATTTGCTTGTCATACAACTTTTTAAATTTTTGATGGTCACAGAGTTATCTATAGCCAGCAGAGGCAGTTTGGAGCATATTTAGCCTGCAGCTATAAACATACCATTTTGCAGGAGCAGCAGCTCCTTTACTTCATTAAATGTTTATATACCTCTACCTTGATATAACATGACCCAATATAACACGAATTCAAATATAATGCAGCAAAACAGTGCTCGGGGGAGGAGGGGCTGCACACTCCCATGGATCAAAGCAAGTTCAATATAAAGCGGTTTCACCTATAACGTGGTAAGATTTTTTGGCTCCCGAGGACAGCGTTATATCGAGGAAGAGGTGTATATGCGTTAAGCAACCAGATCCAAACCACTTACCATTATCTTTTTAATATCTATGCTTCTGTTGCACTAGAAATCAGAGATTGAGGAAAATGCCAATTATCACATCAATTCAGCAGACTAAAATATTTTTAAAGGAAATAAGACTGTGAGATAGATTCTGAAATACTAGTTCTTACAAAGATTAATCTGTAGTAGTGAGATGTTCCATAGTTTACAGTCATTTGGAGGTGTATTACACTTTTCCTATATTTTTATGCTCCACTGTATACCTGTTACATTGTGATTACATACAGGCAAACATGACAGGCATTTCAAGCAGCCTGAGTATAGGTTCATTTTCAGAGCAGAAATTATCTGATTTGGCTCATGTTTTAACTATGGAACTCTTATTCTCTTAGCTCCTTGGAAAGCTCTTTCTTAAAAGTAGTATTTTGTAATGTCCCCTTACTTTAATATTGTTCGTTTTAAAACTTCCCAACATTCCCTCACCCTGTTGAGTACTTCATGCCATTCCATTTGTTATTTCCAAGACCTGTTCAAATGCTCCAATGCACCAGTGATTTTTGACTCTTATAGTTCTATATACTATGGCCTATCTTGTTGCTGCTGTGGCACGATCCCCAAAGCTGTTTCATTTCCACTCCCCTTCCCTGCCTCCTCTTTGTTGGTTGGTGAAAGCTAGCTGGAGATCTCGAAGAGGATCTGAGGCTTTGGGTTTCATAAGGATGATATTTTAGATGAAGTCAAAGTATCACTTTCATTTTTTGCAGATCTGTCAAAAGTATTGCTCATATTTACACGGGAAAAAAATAAAGTTAAGCAGGATATACAAGTTATGATATGCAGATACTACTTGTAATAGAACTGTAAGAAAAATGTACTGTACATCACAACATACAGTGTAAAATAAGAAACTGAAACAGTGGAAATTTGAATGCTTGTATAAAATTCCTGATTGCAAATTAGATTTTGCTACCTGATATTGTTCAGCAAAATAGATACCAATGGTGGTAATTAGCCAATATTATAAGACATGATAAATACTCATATTTTCTATTAATATGTAATACATTTTTATCAAATACAGTAAAATCTACAGTAAGAACCAACTCCAGTAGACATTCCCTGTCTCAAAAAACCATTTTAAAGTATCTTCAAGATTTCTAGTACAGTTTTGTACTATCGTTTGTTAAAGACTACTTTCTTCTAAACAATGCAGTTTAGGTAGTTATTTAAGACAGGATTCCTTGTACTGTGTGTGATGGGTTGAATCACCGAACCCCCCCTTGGGAGCTGCCACCTGATGTGCCAAGACTACTTCTGCTCCTGCTTTCTCTGCCCTATCAGCTTAGGACTTCAGTGCCCTGCCTGGTTTGAGCCAGACTCACTAGCCTGTTGCAAAGCCAGACCCAGGTCTGAATCACGTCCCCTAACAGCTGTAGGCTTACCTGAAAGCAGATTACATGTGTTCTTATCTTTAACACTCAGATGCCCAACTTGCAATGGGTTCTAAAACCCAAATAAATCCATTTTTACCCTGTATAAAGCTCATACAGCGTAAACTAATAAATTGTTCACCCTCTATAACACTGATAGAGAGATATGCACAGAGGTGAAAGTAAGCCGGTACAAGTTGGTACGGCATACTGGCAAGAGCCAGTACGCCATGCTGGACTGCACCGGCTTTCTCTGCAGGGATTTAAAGGGCTCTGGGCTCCCCGCTGCAGCTGGCAGCCCAGAGTCCTTTAAACCCCCCGCCCGCGGCTCTGGCAGCCGAGCTGGGGCTGGATTTAAAGGGCTCTGGGCTGCCGCAGATAAATGGTACATGTTGAGCTAAAGCTAGTTACAGTATCTCAACTAAAATTTTGACCTAGAGGCACAATTTGATTAAATAACATACAGTGGGTGCCCTTAAAAAGTTTCCTTTTACTTTTTTACCAGTAGGTCAGGTATTACAGGTATGACCATTATTCCCTTTTCTTAGGGTTATGTTCTAGCCTTAAAAAGGTAAAAGGAAACTTTAAAAGGGAATCCATTAAACATCCAGGTAAGTGATTTGTTTTCTCTGGAGGGTGGTTATATTATGATCTAGAACCTGACTGCAGGATATGTGTTGTCAGCATGTGAGACTAGTAGAGGGGAAATTTCATACAAACACAAAATAGTTAGGCTTCCCCTAGTATTACACGACAATGTACATTATATTTATTGCATAACATCTTTCAAACACACTGAGTTTAAACCAGGCAAGATTTAAATTATGCAGTTACACAGTTAAATAACGGCAGAGGCAAAGGAAAGTGGTGTAGGCAAGGAAGAAAACTTTACTTATTCTCATTAAAAGAGTAAAATGTAATTGTATTTGGTTATCAATATGTTTGAAATTCTTCCCTCATTATGCAAGTTCTTCTAATGCTACTCTGGAAACTACAGTCAGTGCATAATATTCTGTGGCTTCTAAACTCCACTCAACCCAGGTGGTTAATTTCCTAACACAGTCCCTGATCTTGCAGAGACTTAGGCATGTGTGTAACTTTGCATGTGAGTTGTCCCAGTGACTTCATTGGCACTATTCACCTGCATAAAGTTAGGCATATGCTTGAGTCTTACAGGATTGGGGCTGGACCTTGCTATGGAGTATGTATTATACCTAATAGGAAAAACAGCATTTGTTGCTAGGACATATCTGATTAAAATAATCAAGAACAACACTGATAGTAAATGTAAACAGGAGCAGCTAGTTGCTTCTGCTGAACAAGAAGCAGAGGTTTAATGGCTTTAAGGGACTTAAGAAGACCTTGAAATAATTGAATTTTTTTCTACTTTATTATTAAGCACTACTCACGAAGAAGGAAATGACCACTTCCTTCATGTGTCATCAAGGCGTATCTTTTGGCATAGGTTTCAATGCTTGATAACTAGCTAAACTTATTAGTATTAGTTTCTTCATTCCTTTGCCAGCACATATTTTTGTACTGCAGGTTAGTTTAGTCAAACAAAATTACTGTACTTGCCTGCTGATATTAAGTATCTCATGATAATCTTCATACTACATGTTGAATATCAGTTAAAATTGCCAAAATACCTACTCAGCAATATCACGTTAGGATAGTAATGTTCATTCATTGAAGGAATTGTCACAATTTTGTGTTTGATCACCCTAGATGATCCTACTCTTGGCATCCAACAAGATTAAATGTCAGAAAACATAAATATTTGCTAATCACATTTTTCTTTTTTCAGGGTAAGGGGATTCTTGGACCAGCAGTAAGTATCATTTTATACAATCTACAGTATGTGATTGCGTAACGAATCAAAGTAATAAAATGGAAAGACAGAATAATAATTTTGGACCTCATGTTCTGTATCTATTCATACATATTTTTACAACTAACATTTTAGACCATTGTAGTCCTTTGGGTGTACAGATGTGTTTCTGAGGGCATGATTTATTTCCTGTTGCTTTGGGAAGATTTTTCCTGTGTACTTACATCTCTATCATACAGATGATTGTAAATAATGTATACATATTTCTTTCTTTTACTTGGTTATTGTAGGGCCCCCCTGGTATAGCAGGACTTCCTGGTGAAGTAGGTCGTGTTGGTCCAGCCGTGAGTACTGCATTATGTTTTCCAGTAATTTGCATTTTCTCATTGGCTGAAAGACACTGTACAGAAGGAAATATAATTATTATACCATCCAAACATGGTTTAGGATATGAGAATGCAAAAACATACATAAGTATTTCATTTGATTATTTTTCCTACTGGGATTGTATGGGGAGGAGCAGATTGGTCGAAATCTCGTCAGAAATAAACAAGAAATAATAGCACAAAGATATGGCCATCTGTAATAATAGAATGAAGTGTTTCATACAGTATTCCACACACAAAAAGAATGCTAAGGATGCAAAGGAATTCACTAAAAAATTAGGAAAGGGCAAAGTTAAGGTTGGCTGCAGAATGTTAACTTGGCCTCTGGTGTGTATACATTATGTTAAAATATTTTATTACATGATCACACACTGGTTTTCTCCATGGTCCCTGTCTCATGTCCCTGAATAAGGCAGTTGTTCAATATTTCTTTTGATACTCATCATTTAGTGTGGCCCCATTTACTGCACATCAACCAACCCTGCCCTGATTAAGGATTTTTTTTCTTTTTAATTATAGACTTTTTGTGGCACTGATTTCCAGACTATCTGAATACCTCACAAACATAATAAATTAATTTATCCCCTGGACACCTCTGTGAAGTCAAGAACTACTATTATCCCCATTTTCAGAAGGAGAACTGAGACAGAGACAAATTAAGGGCTACTTTGTACAATTTAAGTACATCCCATCCATTCACAAAGCCATGAGGATGGAGCAGTCCCTGTCGTCTCCTGAGCACTTAGCACTTATATTTCACATCTTCAGAGCTCATTAGAGACAACACGGGTTACACTCTTACTGGAATCAGAGGTGATAAATAGTTCCACCACTCCTTACATAGACCAGAAAATAAACTGTAACTCAGAATCTTAATTTCTTCACTTGATGAGGAGTGGGAGCGGGTAGTAGAGTAAATTACTTTATCCCTTTTTGTGGGACTGCTTATTTGCCACTGTTTACATAGATACTCTGACCGGTTAATAGGTGTCCCTTGTCCCTGCCCACCTACCCACTTTTTCACAGTGGTGGCTACCAGGCAAATGTTAGTAAGGGCAGGTTCAGCATGTTGTCTTATTTTAGTTGATCATTTAACTTCAGTGTGAACCTTTCAAAACACTTTTCAGTCAGTCATATCAAATAAGAACATAGTTAAAAGGTGAGACCAATCAATAAGCAATAAGACTTGATTTAAAGTAAGAGTGTAGTCAGAAAAATGATACAGAACTCCCACAGTGCTATTTTTACTGAATTATTCTCTTTCACTTACTTCCATATCAAGTTTTCTCAGTTTTATATATCAAAAGATATTAGCGAGACAGGGTAGATGAGGTAATATATATTGTTGGACCAACTTCTGTTGATGGAAGGTACAAACTTAAAAAGCTGAATAAGAACAGAGCTTGTATTCAGGTTTGGGGAAGGAAGCAGCGTGTCTGCTTCCTGAGACCTGAAGAAGAACTCTGTGTAGCTCAAAAACTTGTACCTTATAGCAACAGAAGTTGGTCTAATAATATGTATTACCTCACCTACCTTCTATCTGTCATATCCTGGGACCAACATGAGTTCAACAACACTGTAAATCAAAGGATTCTAATTCTCAGCTTGGGCTTCAAAGATCTAGTTGTACTCTTCCTGACTTGTACATCCTTCCCAGTGGTGAAGGTTCTTGATTCAAAAATTAGCTGACAATTTTGTGGATGACACGTGAGACAGAACACGCTCTAGATTACTTTCAATACTTTACTGGCTCTCCAATGACAACAGTAGTAAAATCTTGGTTTGAGGCCTACTCTTGCTTCCAGTAAAGACAACTGCAGAGTTCCAGTTGGCTTCACAGTACAGGATTAAGCCCTTGTCCTTAAAGCAGGTATGCCTCAAAGACACACACAGAGAAAATAAAGGAGTGTCTGGTTTACACAATTGCTTTTCTGACTATAGCTATACTTTAACAGAGGCTTATGGCATGCATGAGATGGAACAACAGAAAATGCCACAAGTATTGGGACATAGTAAAATATCACCTCTCAAACATCTTGCATACTACAGTACTTGACAGTATTATTTCACTTATCATTTTATAGAATTCCTTGGGAGATATCAAACAAATCAAATGCTTTACAGTTCAAATGAAATTTCTTGTTGTGACCTCTATTGTGCTGAAAATTGCCATTTCATGGCAGATGTCATGTGATATATTTTTACTCCCTATTAAATTAGTACCAATAATACTAATGCTCTATATGAAATAAAGAGATGATTGTTGTTTTTCCAGAAGACTCCTTATGTACCACGTTTTTATTTATTTTAGGATTTTCTATCATGTCCATCATTATAGTATCCACACACTTAAATAATAACAATAAGTCACATGTTGTTTGAGGATTACGCCACACTCTTAGGAGAACTTCAACCATGTGATACAAGCAAATACAATCTCACACCCATCTTGACTTTAAGTTTATTTCCCTATACTCTACAACCAGACCTGTATTCTTGAAATTTGAGTTTTACTGTTCTAAGATTGGTTGCTTAGTCTGTCCTTTTGTGGTTGCCTCATCTTAGCTACTGCAGGCCTGAATATACAGCTGTTTTATAAATCATTGCCATGAATTAATGAAATTTATTCTAAAATATTAGGGTGATGCTGGAAAGAGAGGTCCTCCAGGCCCACCAGGGCCCCCAGGTCCCAGAGTAAGTGGTTATGTTTAATATATGCTAATGTTTGGATAAGTGCTGTGTCTCTGTGTGACCTATCATTTAAATCAGATTCTGCACTAGATGACTGGAGGATAGCTAATGTGATATCAATTTTTAACAAATGCTCCAGAGGCAACCCCAGCAATTACAGGCCAGTAAGCCTAACTTCAGTACCAGGCAAATTAGTTGAAACTATACTAAACAACAGAAATATCAGACACATAGATGAACACAATTTGTTGGGGAAGAGTCAACACAGATTTTATAACAGAAAATCATGCCTCACTAATATATTAGAATTCTTTGAGGGGGTAAGCAAACGTCGACAAGGATGATCCTCTGGATCCTGTGGATGTAGTATATTTAGACTTTCAGAAAACATTTGATAAGGTCCCTCACCAAAGCTCTAAGTAAAGTAAGCAGTCATGGGATAAGAGGGAAAGTCCTCTCATGGATCAGTAACTGGTTAAAAGATAGGAAACAAAGGGTAGGAATAAATGGTCCATTTTCAGAATGGAGAGAGGTGAATAGTGGCGTTCCCCAGAGTTCTGTACTGGGTCTTTTGGTGTTCAACCTATTCATAAATGATCTGGAAAAAAGGGGTAAATAGTCAGGTGACAAAGTCTGCAGATGATACAAAACTACTCAAAGCAGATTGCTATGAGTTACAAAGGGATCTCACAAAACTGGGTGATTGGGCAACAAAATGACAGATAAAATTCAATGCTGGTAAATGCAAAGTAATGCACATTGGAAAACATAATCCCAACTCTACATATAAAATGATGCAGTTTAAATTAGCTGTTACCACTGAGGAAAGAGATCTTGGAGTCATTGTGGATAGTGTGCTGAAAACATCCACTCAGTGTGCAAAAAAGCTAACAATGTTAAGAACCATTAGGAACGTGATGGATAATAAGAAGGAAAAATATCATAATGCCTCTATATAAATCTATGGCACACCCACATCTTGAATACTGTGCGCAGATCTGGTCACCCCATCTTAAAAAAGATATATTAGAATTGGAAAAGGTACAGAGAAAGGCAACAAAAATTATTAGGGGAATGGCACAGCTTCTGTATGAGGACAGATTAAAAAGAAGGGGACTTTTTAACTTGGAAAGAGACAACCAAGGGCTTGTCTATACTACCCACCGGATAGGCTGGCAGTGATCAATCCAGCGGGAGTCGATTTATCGCATCTAGTATAGACACAATAAATCGACTGCTGAACGCTCTCCTGTCGACTCTGGTACTCCACCAGAATGAGAAGCACAAGCAGAGTCAATGGGAGAGAATCAGCTGTCAACTTACCGCAGTGAAAATACTACAGTAAGTAGATCTAAGTACATTGACTTCAGCTATGCTATTAATAACTCTTTTTTCTTCTATTGACTGCACTCCTTTTATACACAGATCTTTAACTTGCAATTCCAATGGCTGATAGAATCATGAATTGTCTATTAACTCTTCTACTGCAAGAGGGATCCTTTTTTATTCTAAAGAATTAAGTCTTGTCCTTATGAAGGAGATGTTTTTGTTCTGTATTCAATAATCATCAGAAAGTAAGAAAGTGCACCTTCATGTGTTTCATTTACCCAGATAACTTCTTTAAGAACCTCAACTCTGAAAACAATTTTCAGTCAATTACAAAGTAGAAATACTTTTGCTGAGAACATAACATAAAATCTGTGGCGCAACTGGACTACATACCCAAATGAGATATGGGAACACTTAATATATAGTATTAAAAAATCAGATGCAACTGTTGATATTTAAAACAAAAATATGCTATGTTTACAGAATACACTGAGTTCATATGTGATTATTAGTCTGAATGTATACAAAAATATGTATTGTAGTACTTTAGTCTAATTCTCATGTGTGGCTTTCAGTACTTAGAAGAAATATGTGATGCTTCGAAAACAAAGAGTGTTTTTGCTTTTCAGAAAAGCAAAGCCATGATGGAGGGCAGAATATTGCACACAGACACCTGCAATTTATGACAATTAAATAACGCTCCCTTTGTGTATGTCTACACAGCAGTTAAACACCTGTAGCTGGCCTATATCAGCTGACCTGGGCTCGCGGGGCTTGGGCTCCAAGACTGTAAAATTGTGGTGTTTGGGCTTGGGCTGGAGGCCACCTTTCAGGGAGCCTTTCTCCTTGTGGGGGTCCCAGAAGTTAGGCTCCAGCACAAGCCTGAACATCTAGACTGCAATTTTATAGCCGCAGAGCCTGAACACCATGAGCCCAAGCCAGCCATAAGTGTTTACATGCACTTTCGGGATTTCAGCCCCAGAGATTATCTGACATTTCTATATTTTCTGCTTTCCTACATTGAAGTGTGTCAGGTGTGGTTTTAATTGTATGAGACAAGGTCATTTTTTTCTGTTCTCTTTCTAACTTTGAACCTTTTTATCAAATATAGGGAACTGGGCTGCATGAAGGAGATCCACTTGTAAGACATTTGTTAACCTTTTTGAAAAATACAATCTTAAACCAAAATGTACTTTTTTAAGTTTGTTATCCATGTTAACTCAATGTATGGATACTTTTTCAGTGTCCCAATGCTTGTGCACCTGGTCGTCCAGGACATGCTGGCCTAATAGGAATGAAGGTAAGAGAACTGATGTACTGAATCACTGATTGGGGTGGGGACTTCCTGGCCTTTGGGTCCCATTATATTGTTCAGAAAGCATAGCTCCAAGATACTGGTGAGATCACTTTCCAAAGAATCTATAGTCCCAAAGCTTCAGACATGCTAGGTATTCCTCCAAGCCTTTTGATTAGCTTGGAAGGCCTCAGAATGTCAAATTGAAACAAGCATCTTCTTGACTCACACTTACTCTAGTTTCTTTTATGTTCTTTTGTCTGATTTCTGGGGATACTATCCCTATGAGGGGATCACTAGTGCAGTGTTGGACACATTGATTTACTGGATCTGGGATTAGGTTTTTCTGAAGGTTGCACTGCAGCCCATTTCCGAATGTGTCTAGGTGTGCATGGAGTTGGCGAGGTGTTACAGAAGGTACACCTGGAGAGTGGTAGGCAGGCTATATTGGAAGAGTGGATTTCTCAAATTCTAAATAAATTGTCTGCACTCTTTTTTTATTCCTTTATTTTAGGGTCACAAAGGAGTAAAAGGAGAGGATGGTGAACCAGGGAAACAAGGTCATAAGGTAAGAGAACAGTATTTTAATGGGTAAGCAGTAGTTTAATGGAAGGCAATGATTGGTAGCAAAATAACTGCCAGCTTAGCCTATCCTTCAAAAAGAGTCATCTTGTTAGAATCCATCAAAAATTATTGATAGTTCTGCCAGAAAGAATTAACAGCCCACTTCCTGTATGGCTAAGTCATTATCTGCTAAGTCATCCCCTCTATTCTGCATTAATTATCACACAGAAATTGGCATTCTCACTTTTCATTTTGACCATCAGAATAATTATTATTGAACTAGCTGCACAATAAAACCAGTATTTATTAATGTTAAAAGTTGGGAATTAAGTGCAGAGTCTCTGTAGGAGATTAAAGAATACTTAGGGTGGCACAACTGAGCAGGGAGAGGGCAGAGGGAGAATGAGATGGCAGCATGGAGGAAAAGAGTACATGATGGAGAGGGAAAAGTATAGGAAAGATCTAGGTAACCACAGCAGAGATGAAGGAAAGGGCCAAGGACTGAATTGCTTGAAGACTGAACTACATTTTCATATAAAACCACAATTCATCTGG
The DNA here is from genome assembly GCF_003597395.2 of Chelonoidis abingdonii. NCBI lineage: Eukaryota > Metazoa > Chordata > Testudines > Testudinidae > Chelonoidis > Chelonoidis abingdonii. Next base: position 57,911,558 of record NC_133771.1, on the reverse strand, counting down.
AATAGGCTTGTTGGATACTTGTGAGGAAATTTGGGGAACCCTGAACTACCTTTGCCCATGCTGTAACTTTTTGGTCCACAGAGGACTTCTCTTTCCAAGGCTGGCAATCTAGCATCTTAAATACCTTAAAAATAAGGAACAATGTTTGTGCCATAAACCCCTGCTTCATATCCATATATATAATGAAAAGAATATTAACTTCTCAGAAGTAGTCTGCCCACTTTTCAGAATGCTTGAGCTATGGGAGTTGCCAAATCCCTGTTGTGCCCCAGAACCAACCTCTTGTAAATCAGCCTGGCACTGAGAATTGTAGCTCTGCTCTCTAAGAGCATAGGAGAGATGGGGGAGAGAGCGTGTTACCTGGTCACCAGAAAGGTGTCTGGATTAATAAGGCACTGTATTGGTTTAGTAATAACAACACTGAAGGATAATGCTGGATTGCATGTGAGACTATCAACATACACATCCAGTTTTCAGATTCTGACCTAAACCTCATTACAGTTTTTTAAAATCTGAATTAATAAACCTGGGAATACTAACTTTGAGAAAAATGGAATGATTTAGCTTAAATAAAACATACCCTTGCTATTCTTGAGCAAAATGACCTCATCTTCATTCACACTCCTTCTTGGAACGCATTTCTTCCATGAAGCCTTTAAACAATAATTCAGCAAAGAAAGAAGTCTGCAAATTTTTAATACAGAGAGAGTTGAAATGTGTTGCAATTCCTCTTTAATTTAATGAGCCAATGTATTATGTGCCTTAATTTACTGACTGTCTAATATTACGTGTAAGCTCTTTGGGGCAGGAAATGTGTCTATGCTGGGTTTCCTTCACTGCAGAGCATGTTGACAGGGATCAGTGAGTAAGAAGTGGTAACCCTTATGCTGTTAGTGTTTTCCCTTTCCTGGTACGGATTTGCTTCAGCTTTCTTTCTTTTGTTTTTCCAGGGTGAGGAAGGTGCCCAGGGAGTCATAGGTGATGTTGGAGCTCAAGGCCCTCCAGTAAAGTATTTCCTTTTTGAATAGCACTATCAATTTGTTTCATGTCACCATATTTGTTTTTTATAAGCAATTAGACATGAAATAATATTGCACATCTATCTTTTAATAATAATATCACGCTGATTGTGATTAAAGGTCAAAATATTTAAAACTGTGCATAGTAAAACCTCACAGTATGCCCTTTTCTGCTCTCACAGCTTGGTTCTTGTAATGCTTTCACCTTGTAAATAATTAGTGTGGTCTGTCTTATATTACTTTTTAAACCACAGGGGGGCAACTAGATGATTGAACTGGGCTTTTCTGACCTTACTGTGCATGATTTTGGTGACCTAGGCCTGAACCTGAAAAGATATATATATATGTGTTAACTTTGAGACTTACGGTACATCTGCACTAACAAAAATAAAACAAAAAACACAACCCTGCAGCAGTGAGTCTCCAAGCCCAGGTCTACAGATTTGGGCTTGTGTGATGGCGCTAAAAATAGCCATGTAGATATTCTCACTTGGATTGGAGCTTAGGCTCTGAGACCACGCTGCTTACCATGTTTCAGACCCTAAGCTCCAGCCTGAGAGGGAACAGCTAACAAAGCTATTTTTAGAAATGTGCACCCAAGTCTGTAGAACTGGGCTCTGAGACTTGCTGCCATGGGTCTTTTATTTTTTTTATTTTATTTTTTTCAGAGTAGATGTACCCTTAGATTTTGCAGAACTGAGGATTTAGTGGCCACCACTCCTGGGCAGATTGTGGCATACTCCTTCTATGGTTTCATTGTGCCTCCCTCAAGAGTCCTAATTTCCCTGTTCCTATTTGGTCTTCCTTAGCTGTTCCTCCATGATCAGCCCTCCCTCCAGTTCCCATAGCTAGGACATGCAATAGGGAAAAGGAAGGAGCAAGGGGATCACTCCCAACAACAGAGCTAGGCCTTAATCATGGCATGCTTACTCCCTTTGTCAGAGTTTGCATAGTCTCTGGTTTCCTGCTTTGAGCAGGAGGTTAGACTAGATGACCTCCTGAGGTCCCTTCCAACCCTGATATCCTATGATTCTATGATTCCTAGTGAGTGAGTCAGGAGAAAGAAGTGTGGATGGTGAGGACTTATATTTTTCTGGGATTTAAAAGAGTTCTCTAATGCTTACTGTATCCAGGTTTGACTAGAGATTTGACTAGTGCAATTTTGGGGGAAATAAAATCATTCAGTAGGCCTGAACTATCCTTCACGCTCATGACTTTCAAGTCCTAGATCACGGAGGTCCAGACAAACATAAAAGTCTGATTAGAGCTTACAGAAATACGAGAGACTGCACAGAACAAAGAATATAAGCCCTTCTTATCCTTAATACTGATAAAATCTCCCTGATAAGTAGTTGCCTGAGCTCACTGTCCTAAAAAAATCCATTTTCTGTTCCCAAAGGGGGCCTGTAGTGTTCATCCTCAGCCAGGCCTAGTCATTTAACACACTTGTAGTTAGTGGCCCATGGTCATACAGGTTCTCATGTAGTTTATTCATCAGGAAATAATACATTGCTTTACTCATTTAACTCCACAGCTCTTCAAAATCACAATATTTTAAAGTGTTGTCCACTATAACCAAGGATTCAAGAGGCAGGGAAAGTGATGTCATCTTAAAAAAGGGATATGCCAGGCCTGGGGGTGGGGGTGGGAGGCTTTATAGGGAAGACAGTAAGGATTGAAATAGTCTGTAAGGTTTCTTAGAAATAAAAGCCTTAGACCCGGTTCCTCTGTCAGATTTTTTTTCAGGGGTTTACTTCAACTTTATGATCCTCAGAACAATGAGTGTTTTTCTGTCCCTAATATATAGTTGTGTTTGAAGACTCAGTGCGGTTTTGGTCAATCTGACAATTCCTCTAGACTGAGCTACCTGTGTTCTAATTTGATATTTTATTAATTGTACAGTTTTCAGATTACCACATGAATTAAACATTTTAATGCAGAAGCATTTGGCTCTTTTTGATATATAAGGGAAGGAATAAAATAATGACAAAGAAAATATGTAGTATCTTAAGAAGTCTACTATCTGAAAACTACCACATTTCTGATAACAAAATAGCAGTATGGTCTAAATTGTCACAGTACTTTTCTTATTTTTCATTTCCAGGGGATTCAGGGTTTGAGAGGCATAACTGGTATAATGGGAGCCAAAGGGAACAAAGTAAGTACTAGCAATTATTTCTATAAAATATAATGCAGCTGGTAGTCAGAGGTTGGCTCCACTACATGTAATTTTTAAAGCACGGGTCACTATGCAATGAGTGCTTTCTGGGTTTAGCCTTAAACTTTTGATACCCTCCTTTGCTATGCCTGCACTTTCCCTCTCCCACCAAGTGTGTTCCAGCAATTGCAACATCCTTCGGGTCAGGAGGACAGCCAACCCTTTCCTTTCTGAGTAAATGCCTTCGGTACATCAGTAAATTTTGCTAAAGTAGACTGTCTGCAGTTTCTTACTATTCTCTCCTTCTCCGCAAGACTTAAAGTAGTTTGGGATATCCTCTTGGTGCTCTTGGCAAGGCATCAAGCTTAACTGTGATATTAATTTACGTGAACCATAACCTTTTGAAATAAAACTGAAGTTTATTGAATATTCCTTTCCCCTAATTGTGTCCGCCTCAACCTTTCTACTTCTTCTGTCTCTAATTTTCACCTGCTTGCCTTGGTACATGGATCACTTTCATTAACTCAGCTTCAATAGCCTGTCACTGAACAGTGTGGTGCAAATCCACTCTGAGTATGCAGTGAAAGATATGGAAAGCAAAGCTTTCTTTCTTGTTCTACAATTCCCACCATATACCCCCACTATCCCCTTCAACTCCCACAGTTATTTGGCCACTTACATTCCTGCCCCAGCTATGTGAAATACTTACTGCTTCTCTCTGAGACACACATTCATTATTCTTTCTAAATCTTTCCTGAAAACATTTCTTTTCACTTTGGCTTATAATTGATTCTCTCTATAAAGCATTTTTGAAGATAGTTTCATGAGACACTATATAAAAATCAATTGCAATTCACATTTTGGTGTTAGTCCACTATGCTATATATGTGCAGTGTGTTTTTGTGTGATGCAGGGAATTAGTTAAGGACAACAATGAATTGTTCTGAAATAGTTTAAAGTGGCTTAATTCATCACTGTCCAGTACGTTTTGATAGAGGAATGACATAATTTCCATATATAACATTTGCTGGCATTTAATTATATAACTCCCCAAAAGGCAAACTAGAGTTTAAAAAGATTAAAAAGCCACTTTGTGAAAACTGTACTTATTTTAATAACCCAGAGCCAAATTCAGAGAGGTGCAGGGCACTTGCAATTCCTACTGAAGTATTTGGGATATGTAGGTGCTTGGTACATCTCAGGAAGTCAGCCCTAATATCTTGTGTTATCTCTTTATTATGTAGGGTGCTCGTGGCCTTGATGGTGACCCTGGTTCACGAGGGCTCCCTGGTGGATCTGTAAGTAGAGTTTTGTGTCAGCCAGATCATTCAAAGTGCTTTTAACTTTTAAAGAAGTTTATAGAAGTAAAGCAGGGGCTGTTTGCTTTGGCAAAGGGTTTTTTCTTAGTACAGGGGAGGGAAAACTACACCCTGTGGGCCGAATCCGGCCCATCAGGGCTTTCAGTCCAGCCCGCGGGATTGCCAGCCCCGTGGCTACATCTCGCTCCATGCAACTCCGGCCTCCGGGATGAGAAGGAGTAGCTGGCTACCGCCAGCTGGCATATGGCTCCTAGGAGATGGCTTTAACTGGTATAAGTCAGAGCAAGCTGAGGAGAGACTTCAGGCTTCTCCAAACTGAGCTAGGCAGAGACTAAGGGAGTCATTACTAGTGTTGTTTGCCAGCTTCTCTCTCATTTCCCCTTGGAGTGGATGTCGTGAGAAGGAAGTTATTCTGTGGTAGGCACAGCCTCAAGTGCAGACAGAACCAATCGAACTTCTTTTCTGCTTCCCCTGGGCTTCCACATCCTGACAGAAAAGCAGGGTATGAAGTAACTGGTGCTGCTCCCTCCAGCCTCTGCAATGAGCAGATGCCAAGTGTGTGAGCTGTATAGCAATCACAGCAAGGAAGGGACAGCAGTTGCTCAGAGTTTTCCCATCTCACCTCAGAGCTGCTCCTGTGGCCATGGAGAAAGAGGTGTCCCCATCTGGATCCCAGTAGTAACAGGGTTAATTCAAACACTTTGGTTTAACAATTTCAGGGCATTTTCTTCTTGACACAGTTATGCTCAAAGGCTACAATTCAGTCTCTTCAGGACCACAAGTGTCCCCACCCCAGACCCAGGGTTGGACACCACTGTTTTAGAGGCTGCTGTACGCTTACAGCTGGCTGCCGCTGTGAGACTTCTGGTTGCATTGGAGCTGTTCTAGTCACACCTCGATTCACGGCAGCATGATGTTTCTGCTATGTGCTTGCTTCATTTTCATCAGACCCGACTGCCATGCTCCTGGTGCCATGTGTTCCAAAGTTAGCTCAGACGTTCACTCTAACTTTCCCAAAAGTTCCTTGTTCAAAATCCCAACATCTAGACAATCTTGCATGTGTTCTTCTTACTGATGCCAAAGTCACAATGTTCTGCAAGTTCTTATAAAGGCTTCCAAGCTTTCTCCAGGTCTCTGCCCTTTTAATAAAAGCATGCCCATTTGTGTGTTACATTCAATATTGAAATGCAACAATCACCAAATTTTTAAAGAATGATCAGTACATGTATCCTCAGAGAAAATGTTGGAAGACAGCACAATGGGCATCCTTTTCTTCCCACTTCCCCACTAACCTCCCACATCCCCACTGGTTTCCCAGTTTTTCACTTCTCAAATCTAGCTAAACTAAAGGGGGGGGGGGATGAAGGGAAGGAAAAAGTAGATCAAATACCACCATTATTGTCAGTGACAGTTGTCACTGCTAGGCATCAGCTCCCCAGCTACAAAGGTTTTTAACATTATTGAGGTATAAGCAGATTCTGAGGGAATCTGGAAGTAATTGCCCCATATCCCCTAGGATCATTGTCTCCCCAACCTCCCTTCACAGAACATTCAACCTTATAGTTGATCTCATTTAATCTCTACTAGACAGGATTTCTTCATGCTTAAGCGCATAATCATAAACGGTACAAATGACAATATATGTAAATAATTCTCTCTCCAGCCCGTGATGTAACATTGCACAATTAGCCTGTGTGTGTTTGAGCATTTCTTTCTCAGAAGCGTCAGGAACAGATGATTTCCTGTAACTGATACCAGACAAGATGGGCCAGGTTAGCCTGGTATAACAGTTCGTGTTCTTAAAATGGCATATATAAAAAATAAAGAAAAAAAGTTTTTTAAAAATTGGGCATAACATACATGCATATTTTTGCCTCTATAACTGCCCACTGTCATAACACAGCGGCAAGCACTATTATGTTTTGGAGACACAAGAGTCTCTTGTTTTACAAACAAAACAGAAAAACTTCTCTTTGCATTATTCAGTTGAATGATAAAAATCACAGTGACTCTTCCCTTTCATACATGGGGATAAACAAATCATTTTTGAGTCCAGTACAAGCTAAATGTTGCCCATTTAAACAAGGGCACTTTACCTCTTTTCTAACAATATTTGTTTTGGTGAGGAAAGTAGCTTGAGATGTCATAACAAAAGAAATACAAGTTAGCCTTATAGCAGAGAAATTGTTCTAATAAAGCACCTTTATTCAGGTGGTATTGTGTATTGTACAGGTTTTTTCAGACATTCTGAGTCTGATAGTGTTGCTATTGAAGTTAATGGTGTAACTTGATAACAAAACAGGCACTTAGTAAAAGGATGTTTATTTCTCAGTGCCAAGTCAGTAAACTCCCTTTGGGCTCTGAAGGTCAAGCTGGGCTTGTTAACTATAAACTGCACAGGCCAATTAATGTCAATGTAAATTACACATTAGTTTCAATGTAAATTAGATATATTTCATTTAGAATTAGTGCATCCTGCACAGAAAAAATATAGATGTACTCACCTTCTGAGCATAAGTACCTAAACACCTGAAACAGTGTTGTGATCTAATAAGGGGAAGGGAAGTACCATCTAATATATCTTAAGAAGGTTTGAGAAAACTATATACCTATCTATAATTGCCTAAATGGACTGGTCAGCATGGACACCAGCATACAGTGAATGTAGATATCTTCCCTTCCCATAGTGAAGTGATTCCCTTTTAGAGGGTTCCACTGAATTACTTACTAGTTGTTTATAGAGTGAGAGTGCAGCCTAAGCGGCATATGGGTAAATGTGAAAACAAAAGGACATTTAAAAGGCAGTGGTGCTTATTAAAAGCTAGACCTTGCATCTTTATGCACCCAAATGCTAATTGGCTTCACTGGGAGTTTTAGGTGTTCCCAAGTAATGCAAGACTGAGCCATTAATCTGAAATTCACCAGTTAGAGGTCGTTATGTACCATTTAAGACCCACCTAAACCCTTGATTTGGGGCTCAAATGTTGCACAGGGCCAAGCATATGCTCTCTGCACAAGAGTGAATTTCACCTTTGATGTTTTACCTGATTTCATTTAATCAATACGACCAATTGTATTCTGAAAATTTTGCTAAATGAAAATATTTCCTGCAGGGAGACCAGGGACAGAGAGGTCTACGGGGAGAGACAGGTCCGAAGGGAGACAGGGTGAGTTCAAATCATATTTACCAGTAAACATTTAGCAATAATATTATATATCACATTACGTGTGCTGAAGGTAACTTACCAAATACATCCATGAATAATCATGTATTGATGCTTCTTGCATATGCCACTTCTATGTATCTTTTTTTTTTTTTAGGGTCCTCAAGGTATTAGAGGAATAACTGGCCTCCCTGGGCCTAAAGGAGAAGCTGTATGTATATCTATTTTTTTAAAAAATGTGCTCCCTATCATGATCCTTTAGATTGCAAATGCTGGGGAACAGCATTAAGACAAGCAAAGAATGTTCTTTATAACAATATGCTATCTGTGTTTCAAGGGCTTACCAGGGGTTGATGGCCGGGAAGGGATCCCTGGAATGCCTGGAGCAAAGGTAAGCTAACTGTATCCTATCTGGCTATCTCAGTTTACATGTCATTTGATTCATATTGTTCTAACTGTAATAGCTGCACTCACCTATATATTTTGTATGTTTTTCAATTGTGCTACTGCTTTTGGTTTCTGAACATTCCTGTGGTAATTTGTAGTAAACTTCCCCAGCCTAAATGTCTAAAATCACACTGTTTCTGCTTTCTAGAAATAAAGTTTTTTTTTACTGATTTAACTGAAGATTTTATACAATTTATGTAAATCAATTTTTTTTCAGGGTGAACCAGGAAAACCTGGTGCTCCAGGTGATGCAGGACTTCAAGGACTGCCAGTAGGTATCTGATACTTCAAATGTGAAAGTCCTATTCAGTTCAAACACAAGGAAGAGACCAGTTTTTCAGATGCACTTGTGCCAGCTTTTGTGCCTCCTCATCATACCTTCGGTGGAAAAACTGAGTGAATGGCCCAGGGAGGATAATTCCAGTGCAAGGGTGATCCTGAAGTGTATAGTCAAAATAGAGGGTTGCACACAAAACAAAGTCCTGGCTGTCAGCATAAAAAGGAAGTAGGTTACTAAAAAAGGGTGGACCAACATGCAACTTCCTTGGGAGTGCTTTTCGGGCTAAGGGTTCAATGTCTTGTGGCTGTTACAGGCAGGCATAAGTAACAGCCCGCAGGCTACTCTAACAGAGCACAAAGTAGAAGGCATGGACACCAGGATCAGAACAGTGTAAGTAGAAGCTTTACACATCACCCCCAGACTCTGTGCACCGTGGGAATATCTGAGCATGTGGCCCAATAAATTTTTAATTTTGCAAAATTTTATCCAGGCAGTGGATTTTACTAAACCTTGTCTGATAGTAGGGTGTATGAGTGTGGTTTATTTTTAAGTATAAAGGAATTCATTTACAAATCAGTAGAATGCTATTTTCATTCTTTCTACCAATATTTATTCTTTATTCAATTCTTTTTACTAATCATCTCTTTATAATTCTATCTGCCTATCTATCTGGGTTTATATACTTGCTCATCACACATTGAAATGAAAAGAGTTAAATGCCTAAATAACTTTCTGAATCCCATCCTGAGTGCCTTATAAATTTTAACATAAATACAAACAAGAAATTCTGGGCTTATTTATTTGGTATGGGTTTTAGATTCAATGCTGTAGGAGGTGAGGCTTGTGGTCATCCTGATGTGCAGGAGGCATTGCTATTGGGTTTTTTTTTTTGGTCTGTCTGAGTTAAAGGATTGAAGATATATTCTGATATTTGTGTATTAGGATTTGATTTTGTCTTTATCACCACTGAGGGCTCAGCCCTCAGCTGTACTGATCTTGTGTTTGGGGCAGCTAAGGAGGTGAGGTAGTGAAAGATGGCTTTCTGTCTTTCCTAATCTTGGGACTGGGTGGGGGCCAAAATGATCCACCATGGAAGTTAGAGCAGCCTAAGGCTGGTTGAATTTACCCAGATGGAACAATTCCTGCGGCTGTTCTGCCAGTCTAGGATTGCTGGAGTGCCCCATACTTCCTCCTGCCCCAAAATGTCCCATGTAGAAAGGATCTGGGGAAGCTAGTGGCCAGATACACTCACTTTATGTCAGTGAGGGATTTGCCTGTGATAGGAGAATCTGCAGCTGTCCCAGTATGGGGCTCTCCACATTCGGGTGTTGTGAGGGTTTCATTTAATTCAAACAGTATAAATAACTAAGAACAAATTTAATCCACTATAAAATACATACATAAAAGGCATAGCACTGCTCTGCTGTTAAAACACACAAGGCTATTCTTAATTCATGTGGATTGGTCACAGTCAAGGAGACGTATACCATACCAATAAATACATTTCTATGTTTAATCTTGTAGTTTGTAGATTTAAAATGTTGGATATGTTGGGTATATAAATAGTGCATAATGTTCCCAAATTAAAAACCTTATTTCCTTTACATTTGCAGCTAGAGAAAAATTCCGCCTTCAATGCCAGGGTAAAGAATACTTCCTGCACTGGGTCAAACCAGTGTCAAGTGTTAAACAGAAACTTTTCCAAAACATTCTGTTACAGAAGCAGATACTCAGAGAAGATATTGAAGGAACTAAGTTAAAATATCATTTGATTTACAGTTGCCTTCTGAAGTTGGTTCTGGTTTTTGCTATGTTTTTTCCTAACGACAGAGAGCACTTGCTGTGAACGGTTATATACAAGAGAGGGAATGTGGAGTGTAAACAAGAGAGAGGGGTCTTGTAGTCTGAGCATAAGACTGAAGTGGGGAGTTCTGGGTATTATACCCACTTCTGAATCTGGCAGTGGCAGTGACTTATGTTGTGACCCTGAACAAAGCACAATCTTTCATCTCCCTGTGCTGCCTTTTGCCTAACTATAAAATGGGGATAATACTATTTACCTACTTCACAGAGGGATCAGGCTTTATCAATTGCTGTTTGGAAAGTGCATCGAGATCTTCAGGTGAAAGGACTCGAAAAGTATAAATTATGATTGCGATAATGTAAAGTTACATTTTTAACAACAGTTTCAGCAGATGCTTTTTGTACAGTTCTAGACTCCGTAATAACACACAAATGACATTTAAAATGTTAAAGAGTCCTGTGGCACCTTATAGACAAACAAACGTATTGGAGCATGAGCTTTCGAGGGTGAATACTTCGTCAGATGCATGTATTCATCCACGAAAGCTCATGCTCCAATATGTTTGTTAGTCTGTAAGGAGCCACAGAACTCTTTGGCGCTTTTACAGATCCAGAGTAACACGACTACCCCTCTGATATTTAAAATGTTGTTTCTTTTAGGGTTTACCTGGCTCCCCAGGTACAAATGGTGTTTCTGGCCCAAAGGTAAAATAATTTAAATAATCTACTTCCTTTCCTCTAAAACTGGATTTTGTGTTTATCAAATTTTAAAATAGCCAGTGAAGTATTGTTCACTTGTCATTATGGTTAAATGAAAAATAACCATTGCCATAAGAAATGATAACATGCCAGTTAAGTGAACAAAAACTTAATCAGTGGTTGGTCTGCAGTTTTTGCAGTTCTTTCACTGTGACAATAGCACTGATCTTGCGTAAAAGATGAAAGAAGGTTTTGTTGATTCAAAGTACTTAAAAGAAATTTTTTTTTAAATGCAGCATATAATAATTCTGTGAAATTCACTGCAGAGGATATCATTGACACATATAGCATAGTATACTTCAGAAAAAGATTAGATACGTTAATAAGAACAGCATATGCAGCTGCGTTAAATGGATAAAGAGACGAGCTTTCAATTATAACAGTTCAAATAACTGAAAAATGGCTGTTCCAATTCTGCTCAAACTCTCCGTGAATATTCACACAGGGCCTGAACAAAAAGCATTGAAACTTTCAGATCAAAAGAAATTTATTTGAGGAAAAAACCGTGAGCAACTCAAAAAAGAGATTAGCTGGAAGTTGGGATTCAATTTAAATATATGGCATCCACTATAATTGGAGTCTTAGTGTGATTGGTTGCTGTACAAAAATAAGGGAAGAATTTAGGGGAATTGGATGGAGGAGAATCAGGTGGAGAATAAAGAGTAAGAGCAAAAATGGGTACAGCAGGTGGTTTGATTTCATTGCTTGTTAATTTATTTGTTAATTCTCTTGAACTGCTATGGTTACTGGTAGCTTGGTATGGCTAACTTTTTCACCTTTGTATCTAACAGGGCAATGCAGGTACCCCTGGGATACCAGGTTTAATGGGAAATTCTGGTAAACCAGTAAGATCACTTTTCTTCTTTTCTGAATCTTTCACAAGAACATTTCTATTTTGTGCAAAGAGTCAGTTTTCAAACATGCTCTGTTCTTATCATCATGAAAACAGGGAGAACAAGGACCACAGGGGATAGAGGGACCAATAGGACCAAGGGGTCCACCTGTAAGTACTTGACTTGTTTCCTACTGTGCATATTTGGAACTGTGATGTCTGAGGTCCTGGTTGATGAACCGAACAATGTGGTATACATATTACTTATCACAAGTGCCAGTTACTTAAGGAAAACAGTAAGCTCTAATTCCTTAGTCAAGTGGATGCACATCAACCCACATTAAAAAGCAGCTGTGCTCACAATTACAGTATATACAGATTTCAGCTGGACTCAAAACAAAACAATTGACACAATTATTCCACAATTTATTTTGGGTGGCGGTGATGGTGAGTTTGAAACTGAAACATGGATCCTAGCTAGTCCCTGTTTTCATAATGGGCTGAGGAGAATCCCCAGATCCAAACAGAAGGACCCATGGACGCACACGTAGAGACCCCTGGTCAAGGGTGGGAACCAAACCCAAGACTGTCAACACCAGCAGCACAATGCCTACCACTAAAGCTAAAAAAGTAACTGATTAGCTATCAGTAAAGAGTATGCCCTTATCCTTTACAGAGCCAGTTATTAGAAACAGACACCATCATGTGCTCTGAGCCAGAGCTGTACACACACACCTCTGAACACTGGAGTGTTAAACATGTGAATTTTGTGGTTTGGATCCTTTCTAATGCTTTTACTAGATATATTACTCTCTGGTGGAGGGAGCTGGACAGGTAATGCTTTGAACCACAGTAGTTCCTTCTGGTTGAAAATACTGGTGTTCAGAGGCGCATGTACTTTTGCTGGGGACTGCTTCCATAGCACTAGCCTACTTCGGAAAAACATACAAGAGGTTTCGAAAGATGGCTAGTCCAGGGTAAGAATAAGACTTGAGGGGGGGTGGGATAGGAGAAGCAAAGAATTACATAGAGAAATATGGTGGCACTCATTGAAGCGTAATGCTGAAGACAGAGGGACAGAGTCTATGCTGCGGATGAGATATGAGAGATGGTGGCTGTAGGGGGCTGGTAATAGCTTTTTGATTTTCTCTCTCTGTCTCTTGCCTGGCCCCAGTCTTGGTCCTGAGAGAAGTTAGAAGAGCATGAGGCTGCTGTAACTTACTGGAAATGGTCCCCAACAGACTATCTGTGAATTGGCAATAGCTTTAATGCACTAGAATTCACAGTGTGAGACCATTCGCTGCTCAGAAGAACTCATGCTCCATGACCTCTGTTTGCGAGTTCCTCTCTTGCCGTCCCACTCCAGAGGTGCTCACTTGGAGCCTTTAGGCCTTGTGCTGTGATATAACATTAGTGATTTACTGGCAGGGCTGGCTCCAGGCACCAGCATTCCAAGCTGGTGCTTGGGGCGGAAATCTGCAAGGGGCAGCAGTCCCTGTTGTTTTGCCCCCAAACAGCGTGCCAAATTGCCGCCGCGGGCAGCAGGGGTAGTCCGTGCGCCGTTAGGGCAGCAGGCGCGTTTCTGTGGTGAGGGCAATTCGGCAGCAGCTTCTATGTTTAGCTGTCCCTGGTGGCTTCAGCTAAACATAGAAGCTGCCGCCGAATTGCCGCCGCTGCGGAAACGTGCCTGCTCCCGCCGCCTGCGGTGGCAATTCGGTGCGCTGCTTGGGGCGGCGAAAACTGTAGAGCTGGCCCTGTTTACTGGTTAGGGGAACCAGGCAGGGAAACTGGCTCCTATAAACTAATTGTTCTCTGACTTTAAATATTCAACAAATCTCAGCTAAAGAACAAGTTTACTTTTCCTTTCCGTATGTTTCTGTGGTTTGCATTGTCATTTGCTGAATGTACTTTATTACAAAACACTATTTTCTTTGGAACACACCTACCCATGACTTTTGGCCATTGGCTGTCCAGGAAAGATATAAAAATAGATAACATGAATATCTATACTCAGCATGTTGTGACACAATATCTCAATGTTAAGCTTGCCTAACTATACTCACCAAGCTTGGGTTTGTTGAAAGCCTCCAACTGCATTGTATTGGATGGAATGGAATTTGTTTTCTGAACCCTTCTCCTGGCATTGATCTCCTAAATACTTGAGAGAGACATAAAAGTTAATGTTAGATCAAGAACAAAGTATCTCTCTACATTGACAATGCAAGATAATCTGCTAAACTATGCTTTTAATCCCATAACATGCAAGTATGAGTTTATGAAATCAGCAGTCCATAGAAACAGGAGTTGACTTGCTGGGTTAATTGTTAGTAAACCTGTTGTCAGACAGAAACACTCAATGAAGATTAAATATAGTGATTTTTCTGTTTGTCACTGCAGAGATCAGGGGAATGTGTTCCCCTCATTTTGTTTCATCATTCAGTAATGTAACAGTTTCTGTAAATATGTGAACAATATGGCAAAAAAAATCTAGAAAAGAGTGACTTCAAATCCACAAAAATGGAGGGACAGCTTGTAAGTGTTATCATTAGTAGGGTAATAGAATACCCACTGCACGTCACACAGGTTTATGTAGAAGTAAGCTGTTTTTAAGCCATAGTATTTAATTCTCTGAAGTTTATAAACCACCCTTCTGATGAAAATACTGAAAATATTCAGTATCATTCTGCTGAGGAAAACGGACTGTGAATGGCTACCACATCTTCCTGCTGGCTGGCTGGCTGGGAAGTCCAAGTCTTTTTCACAGACAAGCTTCAGTGATAGAAGAATCAGGAATCTATGTTCAGCCTAAGGCAGGTAGTTGAGACTCACTTTATTTTGGGCAAGATTCTGCCTGGTCCTTACTTATATGTGCAGTTGTGTAGCAGGAGCAAGCAGCATTCCCTGTACACCTTGTGCAGTCAGCATTCATGCCAGGCATATAGCTCTTGCTCTCAGGAATGCAGAGACTGCTCTGCCCCTACGACTCAAGAACAGTTTGCCTCCTACCTCTCCTCATCTCTGCACTGGCATGCAAGGGGAGCAGACTGTGCCCAATAGGTGTAGCACCCTTGTGCTCTCTGCACTGTCCCTTACTCTGGACTGTGCATAACAGGTTGGAGCTATCATCTGCAGCTAGTGGCAGGAAGAAGTAACTGCTGTATGGTTTCTGCGTATGTTGGAAGTAGGATTAGTCCTACTGGAGGTGTAGGGATGTCTATTCTCCAACAGAACTGATCCTGTAGTGGGAAGGGGAGTGCAAAGGAAAAAAAAAGGTCTTAACATAAAGTCTTGTGAAATCCCAGTATTAAGTGATATTTTTAGTCATTGCATCATATGGTGACAGCATTCAGAACAGCTGGACATGAACCTAGAAGCTGGCCCCTAAATAAAACATGCACAGTAAGGAATGCTCTAGTTTGCATAATAAGATCTGATTTCCATAGTGTTTGAACTATTTTTGTGTGTACATTTACTACAGCTGGGCAAATCAAGGGATTTGTGCACTTGCATATGTCTAGTCAAGAACTTCTCTTTCCATGAACTTGTGCAAAATCCCTGATTTGTGCCCATATGTCCAAAGAGTAAGAGCAGGCAGAGACATGGGCCAGGCAGAACATTTAGCCCACATTTTATTGACAAAATAAAACTGTCACTTTATCACACAGTTGCATCATGTCCCAGTTGAATCTTCACTAAACAATGATAGTAACTGTCCACTGAGTGTGGAAACAAAGTTTCATATGTGTCAACAAAGCGTTCATCCTCCCTGAACCAGTCCTGATGAACACTGCCCTGCTGTGGTGTTATGGAACAGTGTGCTTCTGGAGAGGCCATCATTTGACGGTCATGACTAGAACATCTTGACAAAAAGAGGGAAAATTCCACAATGTTTTTCAGTATATCCACAGGTTTTATTTTTAAATAAAAATTTCAGAATTAGACATTTGCAATATTTTGACCAGTTTCTACAACTGGTCAAAAATGGAAACTTAAAAAAATTCATATTTTTCAATTGTATCCGTTTTGGAAAAATTGAAAAATTTTGACCAGCTCTGTTCATGACCAACCATATACAGTCATCAAAGATCCCATGGTTGCTCTTCAATTAATTATTTCTTTTGTCTTTCCTTCCCCTCCCCTAATCTCTACTTTGGTCACCTTTTTACCACTTATTTCACTTTCTTCCTTCCTCTCTTCTAACTTTTCCTTTCCTCAAGTCTACACTCTCCATCCTCCTACTGATCATTCCCTTCCTTTCTCTCCTCTCCAGGTTCCTTCTACTGTCAAAGGCCCTCTACTCATATTAAGCCCGTATTCCATTTACCTTCCTAGCGGAGGGTTCTGTGGCAGGAGTCAGGAAGGGTCTGGAGTTCTTCCCTTTTTCTCCTGACAGAGAAGAGGAGGAGTCACCAAGAAGTCCCTGCTATTAGGATCGTTTTCTTAATAGACCTAAAGAAGTGAGAGAACTGAGGAGCCACAGCATCTTCTCTGGGTTAAAAGGAAGGGGAGTCAAAAGAGTTGTGTTATCTCTGTCCTCTGCTTTAGTGCTGTGGAGAGACAACAAGGCTAGTAATTGCTGAAGGGCCAGGACACCCTTCAGTGTGGGATGATGAAGCCAACAAAATTAGCACTCCTCCAGTGTGCCTCTGTGGTATAACTTGATATGCAGAGGGGGAGTGAGATTCTTGTTTACAAATTTAAACGTGATTTTTTTTTCTATTTTATTAACAATATTTGCAGGCTGCCTCTTTTACCTAAGCAGCCTGCAAGAGACACTTACCAATGGAAAATTCCTATTTCTGCTGGCAAGTGAGTTTTCAAGCCCTGTTGCTGCTTCTGTGCACTATTAAATAATGGCTGCATTTCCCTCATTGGTGATTACATTTCAGTGGTGAAGAAGTAACACCTCTATATTAGAATCATAGAAGATTAGGGTTGAAAGAGACCTCAGGAGGTCATCTAGTCCAATCCCTGCTCAAAGCAGGACCAACACCAACTAAATCATCATCTTGTTAACATTTTGGGAACCTGTGGGATGTAAGGTGGTATATAAATAGGACAATTTTTATTATTAAAATCCACAGAAGAATATTGTTACCTTGGTTGTTAGCCAGTCAGTGCTCAGAAACCAGAGCTGTCATATCCAATAGCTTCAACATTTATAATAGTTTTCTAGAGGAGGTTTTAATGATTCAAAATGAAGATAATTAGATTACATAGTCTATTGCAACAGATAAAATACTTTTTATCTGTTTGTTGGAATAGATCATACAATCTTATGTGCTTGACTACTGAAGATTTTCTGTATAGAAACAATAAACACTTGAGAAAATATAATCATCTATCTAATTTTAATTAGAAAATTGGTATGGGCCATTGAGAAAAAGTCTGTTATAATTTATGAGCTTTAATAAAACAGGAAAATGACATCCTTACATTTGTAACAAGAGTACCATGCAACTTGCATTTTCTAATTTCCAGTCAAACATATCTTCTTTTCCATTGTAATTGTTTTGTCAGTTAACATTATGTTTACATCACATTACAAATCATTCTAAATAATTACTGAACTCACTTGTGGTTTAAATCTTTTTTAAACTGGTCATTGTGGCAGGTGGCCCAAAAGAAATAATTCTTAAACGTCAAAGTGTCAAGCCTAATCAGTGAGGTTGACTGTGTTCCCTTAAGTAATTATCTGCAATTTTTCCTCCCCACACATTTATTAAGATTTAGCAGCATTTAATTTTTCATGGTGAATTTATACTAGATACTTATTCCTTTTGCTTTATTCCCACCCTTGCTAGTCGGTTAAAATTTTGTATAGTTCTGAATTTGTTAAATAGCTTTGGGTGTTTTAAGCTTTAATAGTAAGTTGAGTAAATAACCTTGAGATATGCATGTATATTAGCTTTTATATACTGGCTGTTTTTTAAAAAATATTTAGTATATACAGTAGTTTTTAGCTAAATTATTTTCTTTATCTGTGCTCTAGTGCAAAGATTATTTTCATAGGTACAATTATAAGACCTTTTTTTCAGCTTGAAATGTATCCTGGATTGCTGTACTAATTGTTCTGTCACTTAAACCAGCTTTTTGATACCAGGTCCCTTTACATGCCTCAAATTTAAAAAGTGGGTCCATTTTCTTCAGTTGGGCATCAACACAGTGGCAGGATAAGTAGTCCAATGTCTTCACCTTGCCAGGACGTACTGTAAATACACACATTTTTTGGCACTGATTGTCCGTTTAGTCTTAGAGCTTAACAAATAATGAAGTTGTTTTTAAACAACCCCTAGGGCATGGGGTAGTATTACTATTCCTGTTTTAAAGATGCACAGATAGATGATTAACATCACACAGGGTATGTGAAGCAAAAGAAGAACCCAGGATTCCTGGTCCTCATTTCTAAGCCACTAGATTCTCCTTCCTGTGCCTGACCTGATTTTGAACTGATAATGTCTTAGGCCATACGATCACTTGGCATTTGCAATAAGCGTATGTTAATACTTATCAGAGTCTATATTTCTACTGTATTAATATGCATACACACATCTTTAACTATTTAGCCCAGGTAACTTTAAATAATGCTGGATGGTTAATGGAATGTCATCTGTATTCTTGATGCCATACATTCCATGAATAATTGTTAGTGTAGCATTGACAGAGAATGTCACGTACAGAGGTGTGACCATCCTGTCTGACAGTATAAAACTGATATTAAGCCACTTGAAAAAGTTAGTTTTTGTTAAAGATTTTTAATTTTTTTTGCTGGCAGTCTCAGTTAATTCAGGCTAGAGTTTGCATGTGGGCTGGCGGGGAGGTGGAGGAGCTGTGCTACAGACAATGTCCCCAGGAAGAACCCTGTTTGGCTCAAGGCAAAACTGCACACATGCACTCAAATTTACCCCAAAGCGTATTTATTCTTTGCTGAAATAGTAAACTCTAACAGGACTGGGTCCTTGCCTATCCTACGAGCTGTTTTGCATTACTGGGACAGATGACTTGTCCCCTTGCATAGCCACCAATGCTCTTCTCTGCTCGGATGCACCTGAGGACCCAGCCCACAATGGATGGTGCCTTTTACCTGAGAATCTGAAAGGACACTGGAGCTAGATTGTGGCCAGCCCCTTTACACACCAGCATGGCAGCTGCATCACCCTTAGAGAATGTACCCCTCCTCACCCCATTTCTGGCAGCTATCACCACAGTGGTGCTAGGAAACAGCATGGACTGTGCTCCCCAACCACACTGTGGCTGTGGCCAAAGCAGGGCACAGGTGAGGGGGAAGCACCTTGCATACGCCACTCCCCATCCCTGGCTTTTGGGCACCCAAGACGGGCAATCACAATTTGGCCATTAATGCATTGATGCGTGGAAGTTCCTTTTAAAACATCGGATAAAAGGCACTATGTACTACAAGTGCTCATTCCAGCCGGCAATAGTACGTTTTGGCGTACATTTTTAGTGCAGTGCTTATAGGTTGGGCAGGAGTCATAGCTAAATCCCTGATACAACATTAAAATTTACTCCTCTGAGATGTAGGATGAAAACAAATATTGAGATCTATAATAAATTAAGGGTACTTCTACACTTGGAGAGAGGGGTCTGATTCCCAGATCACAGAGAGATACTTGCACTTTTCATTGAGCTAGGACACTAAAAATAGTAGTGTATCTGCAGTAGCAGGGGAGTGGTAGCATGGGCTTGCTGCCCTAAGTACAAACCCACCTAATCCCTGTGGGTCCATACTTTGGGCAGCTAGCCTGTGCCATGCTCTCCACTGCCCATGTTACCATGGCTACACTGCTATTTTTAGCTCACTAGCAGGCGTGCAATTGCGTGTATGTTTATACAAGATAGGAATCACACCCCCAGTCCCAGGTATAGACGTAGCCGTAATGAATGCCAATTTGCAGTGACAGTAAGCCATTGCTAATCATAATGATGACTGGGTTTGCAAATAATGAATGTTGTAAAAGAAACAAATACTTAGCAATTTGAGATTTCATTAAGCTTTGGCTATACAATCTTTGCTGAAAGGAGAGGAGAGGCTGCCAGTTTTTGTGTAGATTAGTGGTGCAATTTAGTGAACTGCAGTTAGCAAGGTACTATAGTAGTTCTCACAATTTTTCCCTAACAAAAACATCACTGTAAAATTTATAGAAGCCCAGTAAACCACTGAAATAGAAGAATTAACCTGAGAAAAAGTTCTGTATTGCATTACAGGTGACTTGAATTCACCAACAGAACCTATCTCCTTTTAAAAAACTCCATATGGTGTGAAATCCAAACCAGCACAGAGGGCTGGTTGAAGTTTCACCATGCAGCATAATTCCTGCATAGGGCACAAAGGAGCACTGGCTTCCATTTCATCGCAGAGGCTGAAATAGCAGCTATGGAGGGCTGCACTTCATCATTATTATTAATTAGTATTATTATGGTGCTGGATGGATGACCTGATTGGGAGTTTTTATTCTCATAACCTGTGCCAGAAGCACATTGTGCATATGAAGGTCACAATCCTGCTTCCAGTGAAGCTAATGTTAAAACTCCCACTAATTTTAGATGGGGGGGAGTGATCCCTCCACAGCTGCAAGATATGTAATATAAAATCTACTTGCCTTATATAAGAGATAAGCTAAAACTAATGTGTATAAGCATGAGATGTTCTTTCTTGATGATTAGAACTGGTCATGAAGTCTTTGGCCCACATCCTCAGCCTGCCATCCAGCTGCTTTGCACTGGAGGAGCCAGAATGCTGTTGTAACAGACTATCTGGGGATTCTGTGATATCAGGGCATCCCCAAGTAGCAAAATACCACCTACTTCTGGCCCTTCCACCCCTGACATGAGTGATATGCTGGGGGCATAGCCAATGTGGACAATATTTTTATTGTCTATTCTGTTTAAAAAGTGAGCAGTGAATAGGTGACTTTTACACCTTTTATGAAGACTATTTTGTGTTCTGGTGATCTCTGGCCAACAAAATAGTCCTAGGGGATCATTTCTGTCAGGTGTAATGTAGAACAGGTCTTGGGCTGCTTTAAATTATGCCTGGTGCTAATGTAGATCCTGGCTGGCCCTAGGACTGGGAGTTGGTGGTGGTGGAAAAGTGGCTTTGAGTTGCTGTCTTCCTGTCTTTCCACTCAGGTCCAGTGTCAAGCACAGCTCATCTGGACCCAAAGATGTGACATTAGTATGAAATAATCTATCCAATAACAGTATCTGTGGTAGCAGGTGATATCTTCAATGTATTTTTTCACCATACTAGGGAAACAATAAAAAATACTAGTATTTCAGGAAAAGCTACAAATTTAGTATCGCATGACCAGAACCTGCATGATTCAAGTCCCAATTATTTATTCTGTGTCAATGTAATTGTGTTGAAAGGATTTATTTTACTTGCATGTCATTCAGAAATGGTCCTATGTGGCATCCAGATATAAATGGTTTTTAAACTGATCTTAGTTCAAATTAAATCTTCTTTCTTGAACCTGAAATCTAGAACAATATGTGACAATCCTGGGTAGAAGTGTAATACAGAATTCATGTGGTTAAATGTAGGATTTACAGAAGATTACTGAGTTTTTTGGGTCACAGGGTGAGGGTCAGACTGTTACTATGAATAATGCTTTCACAAGCCATACTTTTTAAAAAATAATGGCTTTAACAGCACAGGAACTTTGTTGAGGAAATGACTGGGAAAAAATCTTTCTAAATTCTTTGATCTCTCCAGGATACCTCATTATTTTGTGAAAATTTGAGAGTTTAGTCTTTCTAACCTTGTCTGAGAAGCCAATCCATGCATTTATGACATATGGCGTAAAATGCATTTTTTGTGTCTCCTTTTATCCACTCATGTCACAATTTCCTTTTCATTCTGAAATAGTAAATTAAATACTGTATGTCATATTGGAGTAATTAGATCCACTCTCAGCCAGATCTTTTAGAGCCACACACACATCAGATTAAAATAACCAGTCTTTATAACTGATAACTTTCACTGCTAAATAAAGAATGTTATTGTCTCGTTACATGCTACATCATGATTTACAGCAAGTATTATCCCTAAATTGTATACGATATGAATTTCAAAAGTCCCCAAAGACCAAATTTTTAAAGGTTTTCAGGTGTTGTGGCACTCATCAGTGCAATGGCTAACTGATTTAGGAGCCTAATTCTCATCTTCTAAAGGGATTTAGGCACTTAGGACAATCACTGGAATTTAGGCTCCCAAGGGTCTAATGCCTCTAGAAAGTGAGATTTAGGTGCCTAAATCAGTTGAGCCTTGCAACACTGAGCACTGCAATGCCTAAATACCTTTAAAAATCTCAGCCTATGTAATTTAGGTGCCTAAGTCCTATTGACTTTCAATAAGACAGACTTCTAAGGGCCAGATTTTTAAAAGTATTTAGGTGCCTAAAGATGAAGGTAGGCACTTAGTGGTATGTTCAAAAACACCTAGGTGCCTAACTCCCATTGAAATATCTTTAAAAATCTGTCCCAAATTCCTTTTGAAAATGGGACTTAGGCGTTTTTGAAAATTTCTTCAAATTTTGAAATTCATCCATAGCATATATTTTAAAGAGATCGTGCTGGTATTAATATATGGATATGATGTCTAATATATATATAAATTTAAATTTTAATATGTACACGTCATGAGGTTAAAGCATAATTAAAATGTATGCTTGTCCTGACATCCATGATAAAACCCACAAGTTTTAGGGTTTTTGCCCCCCCCCCCAAAAAAATTCATGGTCTTTGTTACCTCATTGAGTCTGCTGCTGACCAGAACTCTCCCATGAAATTTTCACATTTGGCTCTGGATGTGTCCAATGTAAGGGAGTATGAGACTTTAGGCTAATAGTTAAAAGCCAGATTATGATATGCAAACTCACACTGGGCCTCATGACCACACTTATGCATGCATGTAAGTCTCATTGATGAGACTTAAAAACACATGCCTAAAGTTAAGCATGTGCTTAAGTGCTATCTTGGATAGGGATAGACTTAATGAAGTGATCAAGTGCTTTCCTAAAGTTGGCTAGTGATGAGCGGCTACTCACTGGAGTAGTCCCACGGAGACGATCACTTCTGTGAGTAATGGCTAACTGGTGTGAGTTAGGGGTTCACAGACTGTCCCTAAATATTATTAAATAGTTGTAATGGTAAAATAGACCTTGCTTGTCTGTATTGGGAAATTATGAGAAAAGTCCAGGAATGTAATGTTAATTAACATAGTGTATGCCATGACAGACGTATAGTGATTTTTAAACAACTTTTAGGAACTTTTTAGTTTTATGAGTCTTGTATTTGTTTGCATTAATATACATGAGCCTTAAATTAGAGCCCACTGATAAACAGTAATTGAATAAGATTGAGGAGGGAAAAGGTCATCCATTTACAATTAATGAGAAAATAAATATTCAAGATTGTAACAATGCCCTTCTGTTTCTTTAAAGGGTAGCAGAGGTGAGCCAGGTCCTGCCGGGCCTCCAGGTCCACCAGGGAAACTGGTAAGCAGCATATTTCAGTTCCCATCAGCTTATATTTATTTTCCAGGAACTTATGGCATCAGAAGGAATCCTTACTCCCCTATTCATTTACACAGGGAGTCAGGGGAGTATGATGAAAAGGATGATTGATAAGCTTCCTTTTCAGTACTTTGTGTCTGTAGTAAAATCAGTGTTCACATTTGAAAGCATATGAAAATGTGTTGAGACTGTATTGTGGTTATGAGAGGTGGCAAGATAGAAAAAGAGTAAAGCTTTTGTGTTTTGTGTGAAGCCAAAGCTGTAAGATTGTGTGCGCGCTATGCATTTTCAAGAAGCAGAAGTAGTGAAAGACCAGCTTTCTGCTAGTAGCTACCTAGAACTAATGATTGGGACAGATCATGAATGACCTCTTGTACTACCACTCAAACAATATTTACACAGTACTAGTTAGAAGCACAGTTGGAGAGGTCTGAGCTGAAAGAGCCTGCTGTTAAGGAGGAATGTACAAGCCATGGGGGATATATGACAGGAATTTTTTTGTTAAGAACTAAACTATTTAGCACTAGGGCTGGAGGGGAAAGTCCAATAAGTGCTGCTATTTGTGTTCGTCAATAATAAGTTCCTCAAAAGTACTGTTTAGATGGGCAAGATTCTGCAGTCTTCACTCACACAGAGTATGCCCCGACTGGGACTACTCTGGGAATAAAATCCTACTCAATGTGTGTAAGGGGCCAAGAAACTGGCCCTTGGTTATAGTTAGCCATTGGTTCTATCCAGAAACAATACTGGGAAGTTTCCGTCCTTGGTTTGTTTTCACAGGGTCCTGAAGGAGACCTAGGACTGCCGGGACTGCCAGGTCCTTCAGGCCTGCCTGGCGCCAAAGGTGATAGGGTAAGAAATGTGCTCAAATGCACCATAAAGAATGGCAACATGTGGAATACAATGATTTTAACATCACTCCTTCATTGTTATGATTATTAATTTCTTAGAGTTTCTTGTTTCACACCAAAATCAATTATAACTGTGTAGAAGTTGGGTGCTCTAAATGTCCGATGGCTAATTAAGGCTCATAAGAATCTACCAAAAAAATCTACCCTGTAAATAAATAAGGTTACAGATAAAATTTTCAAAAGTGTCTCAGTCCCTTTGAAAATCACTGATTTAGGCACTTTTGAAAACGGGAAGTCACTGAAAATGTTACCCTACTTCAGTATCTGCAATGTTTCTATATACTCTGTATATACTATAGAAATACAGTGACTGCTGAACCTTCTGAGGCTATCTATGCACATTCACAAGGTACAAGTATCTCAAACAGTATTTTGTAGGGAAAAAATTGGGCCCCTGAGAAGCCTCAGAATTCCTACTCACTTGCTGGCGATTTCCTGCTTTGCAGGATGAACGTCACTGAATAACAGTGGATTCTTATACAAAAGATATGCTTTTCCTCCAGTCGCTCAGGATGGACATGGAGAGTCCACACTGGTGATGTAGAGAGGCTAGGCGTGGGTTGTGGTTTATGCCCTCTTACTCCTATGCTTGCCCACAGAAGGCTTAGTAACAATTTTTTAAATTACTTATCTAGGTAAATTGGCAAGTTTTTAAGGGCCACCTTGAACATTCATTCTCTCTATACTGCCATCAAGTTAGTATATTTCTGTGTGGTTTTTCAGAATGTTGACTTCAGGTACACACACTCCTAGCCAGCTGTCAATGCTGCCAGATAGGAATCTGCAAACTCCTCTTTTTAGTATCAAAGAGTCTTTCTTATTTCTGAGGGTACATCCAGGTGACTTCCATTTATGTATGTGATTTCTGAGAAGATTTCTACATTTGCTTTTTTTTTTGTTTTAAGCATAGGGCCAACTTCATTCCCAGTGTAACTCCCTTAAAATAAATAGAGTTATGCTAGAGGAATTAATTCAGCTCATTGTTTCTTATTACTTTTCCTATTTTGAGAGAGAGCCCTATATATAAAACCATATTTTTAGTCTATTTCCTTTTTCATCCCATAGATGCCATGCCTTCCACTGAGCCTTCCCACCCTGCTTGTCCAGAAGATTTGGAAACGGCTACTTCTGGAGCCAGTTTCAGGCTTAGACAATGGGGTCACTCCAGACTGATGCAAATTCATCAGTGTCTCCCTCCTCCCTTCCTGATTTCCTGGGGACTGGATGTGCTATGCATGCAATGCATCCAGCCTTACTTGAATCAAAAACCCAGTGGTATGTGCATTAAGAGCTGATGTACAGAGAAACCACAAGAAGCCATTTGAAATGCATGACAATTCATTTTAACAATCCTTCCAAACAGGAATTATGCCACATATTCTTCATCACCATCCACTGGGACCTGTTCTATTTACCTGTATAAAAATATAGAGGACCCTTGTAACTGCAAGGTAGCACTTTGGTGGATCTTTCATATTTATGTGAAGAAGTGTGGGGAAAGCAATGCCAGCTCTCATGTCTCACACTATTTCTGATTCACCATATTTTGGTCTGGTTACCTATGGCTTTTCTGTGGCCTGTCTTTAAGCGGCAGTTAAAGTCCTTTGTGATGATGGCATTGGTCTTATGAATATCTTTTCACTATGAACTGGACAGAGATAATCAATATAGGGCCTGATCCGAAGCTCATAGGAGTATTTTCAATGATTTTACAGAGGCCTTAATGAACAGCCATTACATCATAGTCACTTTTGGTCACTACCCTCCCGCTTTGAATTTGAACTGGAGTGAAATGCTCTGTTTGGCTATTAGCCAGGATGGGCAGGAATGGTGTCCCTACCTTCTGTTTGCCAGAAGCTGGGAATGAGCGACCGGGGATGCTGGGCTAGATGTACCTTTGGTCTGACCCAGTAGAGCCATTCTTATGTTCCTATGGCCAAAGGGTTGAACTTTCTATTCCCCAGGTATAAACATTCTGAACAAGTGTGTCTAGAGATGGACAAAGGAGATTGGAAAACTTCAGAGTGAGCCCTATGTGATATTTGATCTAAGTGGATATAAAGATTTACTAGAGCCTTCCCTCCTCTCTCTGTCCTTATCACTATCCCTTTCCCATAGGAAACATCAGAAGAACAGAGGACTCAGATCTAATCTTTGCCTCTGAGTGAATCTGATTTACAAGTACACCAAAAAAGCTCCTGAACTGGTTGTTCTACAGTGTTGTTGCAATAATACAACAGGAATCAAGCCCCAAATATCTCTAGGAATACTTTTGAAAAATACATTTTAAAATGGAAGAAGGAAGAAAAAGTTGCTTTCAGATCCAAATATTCCAGAAATGCTGGTTCAAGATAACAGCCTCTTAGTTCTGACTAGAGTGAAATATAAAATCCCTCTTTACATTCAGTGATTTCTAAGTTTTAAAATATTTTGTTTTTTATTTTACATTTAGGGATTGGCTGGTGAGCCAGGGCCTAAAGGTGAACAAGTAAGTCTTCTAATACTAATCATGATATCAATCGCTGTACTCTCTAGAATCATCTAAATTTTAAGGAGCGTAAGACTCTTACAGCATGTGTCTTGTTTTGCTACAGGGTCCTGCTGGAGGAGAAGGAGAACCAGGAGAAAGGGGTGACCTGGTAAGACATTATTTTCACTTAATCTGTTTTAAGATGTTCTTTATGTGAATGATACTAACTTTTTTGTTTTATCTGTTGAAGAAACTTTTCCAACATGATTTTTTTTCCCATTAGAAACCAAATCTCAGTGTTATCATATAATTTTATCACTGCAAAAGTAGAGTGGATGTATGGGGGTTACATTGCAGAGTTTTGCAGTGTCCTTTGGAACCTGCTGCACCAGTGTCTCAGTTTTGAAATGCCCTGGCTCCTCTGAAACATTAAAAGCCTTGTTTTTGTTTTTAAAACTATATGTAAAAAAAGAAACAACACACTTGTCCATCAGGTCCAATATGCTACTTCTGGCAATGACCAATATCTGATGATTCAAAGGAAGATATACCCTTCTTCTACTTGTAAAGCAATATACTAACCAATTGTATAATGCAGTAGTCTGGACAAGAAAATTCATTCCTAACTCCTGCAACAATCAGCTTACTTCCTAACGTATGACATTTGATTACCCTTATGTCAGCAATTAAAAGTTTTTAAAATTGCAGGGGATTTGCTCTTCAGCAAGTGTGGTTCCTGTGAAGCAAAATTTTGAGTCTGCTACTAGTGAGTCAGTTTCTAAAGTGATGACATGGCGTGTTCTGTACGAAACACAAAAATATGACCATAGGGACATTTATTTGTAAAAACAGTTACTACATAGTAATTGCAATTATAGTAAATGCCCACTCCCCGTCCTGGGAAACCTGCTACTCCACTACAGGCCATCGAGGATTGGGAGAGCAACCACTTTCAGGCAGGGCTGGATTAACTCTCCTGTGGGCCCAGGCCTATTAGATTTTGTGGGGCCCCAGTATACAAGTCTTTCCCCTAATTTAAAACAAAATGATCACAATTATGGCATTGAGGCTATCAACACTATACTAAACTTGCCTTTTAATTAACATAAAACCATTCTGTGGTTACACTTCAGTTTTAAAACATATAGAATACAGTTAAGTTAATTTACAATAGCCTGCTTCTTACCTTGGAATAGCTGTTATATTAGTTTCTTTCTGAGAGAGAGTTTGGCTGCAGGAGGGGGCTCTAGGCTGGGGCAGCGTGTTGGGGTGCAGAAGAGGGTCAGGGTACAGGCTCTGGAAGGGAGTTTGGTGCAGAAGGGGATTCTGACCTGGGGTAGGGGGTTGGAATGCAGGAGGGGGTGCGAGGTGCAGGCTCCAGCTAGAAGGTGCTTATCACAGGCAGCCCCCAGCACAGCAGGGCTCTGGCAGGCTGCCTGACTGCATGCTGTGGCCCCACACCACTTGTGGAAGCAGCCAGCTGCTGGCACATCTCTGTGTGCCCCTGAGGGGAGGGGGACAGAGTGTCTCCATGCGCTGCCTGCGCCCACAAGCGCCGCCTGCGCAGCTCCCATTGGGAGCTGTGGGGACAGTGCTGGGGGCAAAGGCAGCATGTGGAGCGAACTCACCTTGCCCCCCCACCAGGGGGCACAGAGACATGCTAGCAGCTAGCCACTTCCAGGAGCGGCGCGGGGCCATGGCATGCAGGCAGCCTGCCTGAGCCCTGCTGCACCAAGGCCCCCTTTTGCCCAGGGCCCTGGGCTGCAGCCCCTAAAGCCCCTGCATTAATTCGGTCCTGCTTTCAGGGAAAGACCTCCATTGGTATTATGATAAAATGCATCTACACATCATTACGATAGTAATTTGAGCTCAGTGTAGGACAGTGATTTTGTTTCACAGAGGATTTTGAGATTTCCAAATCTGGTTCTGTTATGATTTGGAACAGAAACCATAAATTTCAAAATTCTTCATGAAATGGAATTACCGTTCTCTGCCCATCTCTACTGAGAGCCCTGGTTATGGGACAGTCCTCCTGGCAGGCTGCTGGGGATGCTGGAAGTCCTGGAAGCTCTGACTCGTAGGATATATTTACTTTAGAGCTGGAGGTGTAATTTTCAGCTTGGGCAGACATACCTATGCTAGCTTTGATGAAGTTAGAGCACTAAAAATAGCAGTATAGCCACAGCTGCACATGTGGCAGAATGGACTCGCCGTCCCTATCTGAAACCCTAGGTCAGTGGTGGGCAATCTGTGGCCCATCAGAGTAATCTGCTGCCGGGCCGTGAGACAGTTTGTTTACATTGACTGTCCACAGGTGTGGCTGCCTGTATCTCCCAGTGGCCGCGGTTAGCCGTTCCCAACCAATGGGAGCTGCGGGAAGTGGCAGGGGCTGCAGGGACCTGCTGTCCACCGCTTCCTGCAACTCCCAATGGCCGAGAATGGTGAACCACGGCCACTGGGAGCTGCAAGTGGCCATGCCTGCGGACAGTCAATGTAAACACTGTCTTGTGTCCTGCCAGTGGATTAGCCTGACAGGCTATGTGCGGTCTGTGGGCCGCAGGTTGCCCACCACTGCTCTAGGTACATAGGCAGGGAGGGTAGCTTATCTCTCTGTCTGTTCAGCCACAGTCACATTGCTATTTTTAGCATGCTAGCTCAATCAAAGCTAGCACAGCTATGTCTACCCAACCTGGAAATTATACCTCCAGCTCCAGTGTAGACATTCCTTCAGGCAGCCCACCAGGCAACCTGCCCCAGAGCTGGGGAGCCTGGGCTGCTGAGGCTGGGAGCTTGGTGACCCTGGTCTTCCAGGGCTTCCAGGCTTTTGGCTCCCCATCAGCTAGTCAGGCTGCCACCAGTAAGCTGGGCAGGCAAGATGGCATGAAAACAGGCAGGTTTTGAAACCTGCCTGGCTTCTGGGGGAATTTTGTTGAAACTGACGTGGTCCTGCAGAACATTCTGATTTCAGCAAATCAGAAAATTCTGGTTAAAAAAGAGTTTCAGCAGTTTTTCTGCCCAACGCTAATTATTATAGACCAGGAGCGGGCAAGCTGTTTTAATCCAGCCCTCGAGCTCCCACTGGGGAGCAGGGTCTGGGGCTTGCCCTGTTCCAATGCTTAGCTGGAGAGCAGAGTCAGAGGCTGCTCCCGCAGCTCCCAGAAGCAACGTCATGTCCTTCAGCGGCATGTCCCTTCAGTGCTCCAGCCAGGGAGCAGGGTCGAGGACTGATCCAAGCAGCTCCTGGAAGCAGTGGCATGTCCCCACCCCCAGCTCCTACGCATAGGGGCAGCCAGAAGCCTCCACTCTGCATGCTGCCCCTGCCTCAAGCACCACCCATGCAGGTCCCATTGGCTGGGAACCACAGCCAATGGTAGCTGCAGGGGCAGTGCCTGCGGATGGGGCAGTGTGCAAAGCCACCTGGACGTGCCTCTGAGTAGGAGCTGGAGAAGGGACATGCCACTGCTTCCGGTGGTGGCTTGAGGTAATTGCCACTTGGAGCCTGCATCCCTGAGCCTCTCCCCATGCTCCAACCCCCTGCCCCAGCCCCACCCCAGCACCCACACTCCCAGCCGGAGCCTACATCCCTTCCCACACCTAACTGCCTGTCTGAGCCCTGATCCCCCTCCTGCCCTCCGAATGCCTTGGTCCAAGCCCAGAGAACCCTCCTACACCCCAAACTCCTCATCCTAGAGCCCGCACCCAGCCAGAGCCCTCACCCCTCCCCCGCCCCCGACTCCACCACCCCAGCCCGGATCCCTGTCCTGCACTCTGATCTCCTCATTTCTGGCCCCACCCCAGAGCCCACTCCCCTGCAACCAGAGCCCTCACCCCTCCTAAACCCCAACTTCAATTTTGTGAGCTTTCATGGCTTGCCATACAATTTCTATTCCCAGATGTGGTCCTTGGGCCAAAAAGTTTGCCCACTACTGTTATAGACTATTACTGAACAATGGGATATTAGGGGGCTTTCCTTGTTTATGAAATATGTTTTGAAACATATATTAAATAAACAAACATATTTGATAATATGGTTACAAAAATCACTTTTTGAAATTGCAGTACTAATGGAAAAACTGAAATCTGTTTTTTTCACAAATAAATGTATCAGTACAAATTACTTCCAATCCTTCTGGTTGGTTTATAGGTGTCATTTTGTGTACTTCAGCATATTCCTTAGCTCTTAATAGAACAATCATTTTTTAAACATTGAGGAAAACATATCAAGTACACTGCATTTGTAATTGAATATGAATATCCTGTTCTGACATAATTTGTCTTATTTTTTGTTTAGGGTGATATGGGATTGCTGGGCCCAAAGGGATCAGTAAGTATGATGAACTACACTGTTATAGAAAATCAAAGGTATAATAAATCGTGTGGATTGTTTTCTGGTTTAGGAAACAGAACACAAATATTTAGCTCTTCAAAAACTGCCATGTAAGCAAATGAAATCCCACACTCATTTTTTTTTTTTTAAATTCTGGATGACTCTAATATGCAGACTAACTTTGAATAGGAATTCTCGTCTTGCAAATTAAACCCTGTAAAAGAACACGGTAGTTTTATTTGCAATTAGGATACGACTTGTGGCTATGTCAGTTTGGAGAGTGAGTGATATTGTATAAAAGCACTGGCAACACGGTGTCCTGCAGACAGTATGTAGTCTTTCTTCTGTGACAGTTCTGGCTTTGGGTTATAATGTCTTTGAAAACAAAATTATTTCTAGTACCAATCCCATGTACTACATTATCCTGAAATTAAAGATAGTGGGCTGATGGGGAAGCCTAGCAGAAGCACCTTATGTACCATAGAGGAAAAAGAATAGGAGATTTCATCTTGATCCTTTATTTTTGGCTCATCCAAGGTTGGGAGTATTACTGTAGCTGAGGGTTTGGTCTGTGACAATAACTGTTCTTACCAAGAGAAACTGAGGATGGACACTATAAAAAAAGCTCTTCCAGAATCATCAACAGAAGGTGGAATCATGGGTCTGGAAAAGCCTTCTAGCAAGCACTAGAATTTGTACACTACTGATAAGGAGCATTAATGGAATAAATGAAACATGGGATCTTCCAAGGCAGTGGGTCTCAAACTATTGTATGGGTGACCTCTTTCACATAGCAGGCCTCTGAGTGCGACCTCCCTTATAAATTAAAACACTTGTTTATATATTTAACCCCATTATAAATGCCAGAGGCAAAGTGGGGTTTGGGATGGAGGCCAGGGTTGTCCGGGGGGGCGAAGGGGCAAGTGGGGCAATTTTCTCCAGGCCCTGCAAGCCCTAGCCCAATGGCGGTCCGGTCTTTGGCAGCATTTCAGCGACGGGGGGCCCTTCAGTGCTGCCGAAGACATGGAGTGACTAAAGGGCCCCCTGCTGCTGAAATGCTGCTGAAGACCAGGACCACTGCCGGGTGAGTGACAAAGAGAGACTGGGGCAATGCAGAGTCTTCAGGAATGAGAGAGGGTTTGTAATAAACATGTTAAAGGCTACTTGCTGGATTTCCTTTGTGCAGTTCCAGTAGCCTTTAAGATAGCTCCATCTTGTGGGTTTAACAGAGATCACATATGGGTAATTTACCACATTTGTGGGCATCCCTTTGAGTTGGGAAATTCCCTGGTTTTGATAGATTTGTGGATGCCTAAAGTGCTTGGGTATTTATTTATTATTATTTTTATTGTAGTAGCACCCAGAGGCCCCAGTTAGGTCAGGGCCTCATTGTGTTCAGTGCTTCACAAACACAGGAGTGAGAGACTGTCCCTGGCTTGAAGAGTTTATAGTCTAAGGCCTGCACTCCACTAGAAAGTGTTTGCCCATATTCCATATGGCCATATAGATGTACTGGCAACTCACTTCCTTCCCTCCTCCCTCCAGGGGAGACACAGCTTATACTGGCAAATGAGTGCTTTTGCTGGTGTAGCTTATTCCAGTTCCCCAGACTAAAGACTTTTTTTGCTGGTGCATCTACACTAGGACCTGCTAAGTTTGGGGGCGTGTGTGTGATTTTTTCATACTCCAGACCAACATAGCTATGTCGGTAAAACTTTAAAGTGTAGACCAGGCCTAAGGCCCCTGCAACGTGTGTGCAAGGCAGAGTTCTGTGCCCAGGCTGAACCCAAATGAGGTAAACAAACTAACAACCCCGCCCCCCCGATCTTCTCACACTCTTCTGCCTGATCTCCTTGGCCCTCCATGTGGGCTCAAGGGGCTGACTGTGTACAGTAAATTTTAGAATCAGAGTCCGAGGCCCTAATCCTGCAAACATTTACACACATGCTTAACTCTGAGCATATGAGCAGTCCAATTGATTCATGTGCATTCAGTTTAGCAAATGTGTAAATGTTTGCAAGACTGGAGCCTGCATATTCATATGTACTTCACTACAAAAAAATCCATCAAAACTTCCCCCCAGTTCCATACTGTCAGAGAATATCACGTTTATGCAGAATTTCATATTAACTGATAGCACATACTTATGCTGTTGCAGTTGCCATGCGATGGGTCTGCAGGGATTGGCAGCTGGAAGACAGTCAGAACTTTTGTCATTAGAGGACTATTAGGCATCTGGAAAAGAGAGGGAGGTCAGACAGGGTGGAGAAGTCAGTTGTCTTGTTACTAGGGGTAGCTTCTGGGGCCCCTCTTCCAGTAGGATTGTGCATGGTATGAATTAGGACAGAACTTGGCCTGAAGTTTGAATATGAATATACTTTTAAAAGTTGTGCATCAAAAAATGTCTTATATGCACACCTAAAATGGATGCTGATTAATCTGTGTCAGTGAAATGGTTTATTATTCACCACTAAATTCAGGAATACAGAACTCTTCAGGTAAGGCTATATGTCCCATGATGGGTATGTCACTGCTGACTCCAGTAACCTATTTAAAAAGACATAGAAAGCAACTCTTCTGGTTCCTTCTTTGCCACTCTGCAAGCATCAATTGATCTAGGCCAGTGATTCTCAAACTTTTGTACTGGCGACCCCTTTCACACAGCAAGTCTCTGAGTGCGATCCCCGCCCTTATAAATTAAAAACACTTTTTTATATATTTACCACAATTATAAATGCCGGAGGCAAAGTGGGGCATTGGGGTGGAGGCTGACAGCTCGCAACCCCCCATGTAATAACCTCATGACCCCCTGAGGGGTCCCGATCCCCAGTTTGAGAACCCCTGATCTAGGCTCATATATGGTTTTCTGAGACACAGAGGGTGCATCTACACTGCAGTAAACAATGCATGGCATGGCTGCGGCTGGCGTAGGTCAGCTGACCTGGGCCTAAGGGGCTCCAGCCTCAGGGCTAAAAATGGCTGTATAAATCTTTGAGCTTGGGCTGGAGCCCAGGCTGAGACCTCATACATGGGAAGGTTGTGCTGGGTAGCTGGATAGGTAGCTGCTGGGGCAGCTAGAGTTAGGTAGCTGCTGGTGGGTGCTTAGGAGAAGTTAGCTGGGGCAATGTGGTGGAGGAGGTTGTTGCAGCTGCAGGAGGATGCACGAGCCAGTGTTGGGTTCCTCACTTTGTCCTTGTGCTGCCACTACCTCCTCTTCTCACTGCTCCTTTCTAGCTGTGCTCAGCAGAGGGAGCAACAAACCAGGATGCACTTGGTTGCCTGCTCAGCAGACACCACAGCAGCCCCATGTGATCAGAAGACAAAATTTCAAGCAAATGCCTACTGCCTTCCTGCAGCTCGGGTGGTTGAGATGGAAGAATGCAAGACCCTTGACAGATTTGCAAGCCAGACTTTCTTATTAAACAAATGCAGCTTTTACATTGCTGCAAAGATGGGGATTGCAAGATCCTTGCACCTTTTCATTCAGTGAATGTAAAGAGCTGTGGCCATTAACACCGACTGCTTAATTTCTGTTTCTTTGAAAAGCTAAATGATTGCAGTAAAGCTTCTTCCTTATAGTCATGAGGCTGTAGCTTAAATGCACTTTGATTACTTTTCTTCAGCGTATCTAATATTTATCATTATAGATTACAAAATGGGATGCTTCAATCTGCCTTAGTTTATGGCCTTTTTGGTTCGTAGACTACTTTTAAATATTTAATATTATAGGATTTGTGCAAAGGCTTAATAAAAAAATTAGTTCTGCTTCAGGAACTCTGAATAAGTAATATAGCATTGTGGAGGTGTCAAGTGGCAGTAAAGGGCTTGTTTAACAAGTCTCTCTTTCCATTCAGTTTATGGGCTGCATTGTCAGGGGAAATAATTGTTCCCCCCGCTGAAGATGCAGAAGTCCTCAGAACACCATGTTGCTTGCTTCAGTGGCTCTGCCCTGGCACAAAGAGAACAAATCCTTGGATGATTGAATGCTCCCCTCCTAAAAAGTACATTACTTGTCTTTCTGTGCAGTGTGGCTAGTCTGGGGACCTTTCATCCTTACATGTGGGTTTCACAGGACCCTACTACAGTAGCCTGTACTCACCAAGCTGAGCTTGGCTACCACAGAAAGGGCAGTGCCAGCACAATGGTACATTCCCCTGACACTGCAGAGGCTCCTCCTTGGGAGTCCGTGGGGTAGGAAGGGATGAGAGCTCTCTTGGGATTTTCCTTCTGTGACGATGCGGTTCTAGCAGGACCCAACTGAGAGTGCCAGTTAAGGACCAATTGCTTAAACAGGGCAGTTACAGCCCAAGGCTGGGGTTTTTCCACCTCTAAGGCAAACCAAACCAGACAGACAGAGAGGACTTTGGTTTCACCCCACAAGCAATTTCCTTAGACGCTCCAGTCTCCCAGTATCACCACCAGTCCCACTCGTCCTGGGGATGAATGGTTATGAAAACCAACACCCCAATAAAAGAAAATGGTTCTCTCGATCTCAAAGGACCAAGCCCCAGACCCAGGTTAATATACACATCAGATCTTACCCACAAATCACGCTGTTGCCAATCCTTTAGAATCTAAAATCTAAAGGTTCATTCATAAAAGGAAAAAGATACAGATGAGAGCTAGAATTGGTTAAATGGAATCAATTACATACAGTAATGGCAAAGTTCTTAGTTCAGGCTTGTAGCAGTGATGGAGTAAACTGCAGGTTCAAATCAAGTCTCTGGAGTACATCCCCCGCTGGGATGGGTCATTCAGTCCTTTGTGCAGAGCTTCAGTTTGTAGCAAAGTCCCTCCAGAGGTAAGAAGCAGGATTGAAGACAAGATGGAGATGAGGCATCAGCCTTATATAGGCTTTTCCAGGTGCAAGAACACTTCTTTGTTCTTACTGTGGAAAATTACAGCAAAATGGAGTCTGGAGTCACATGGGCAAGTCCCCTGCATACTTTGCTGAATTACAAGGCGTATCTGCCTCCTCTTTATGGGTCAGTGGTGTAGCTGATAGTCCTTAATGGGCCATCAAGCAGGCTAGGCAGAGCTAACACCAACTTGTCTGGGATGTCTCCCAGAAGCACAGTACAAATTTGAAATACAGAGAGTATAGAGCCAATACTCATAACTTCAACTACAAAATGATACATACATATAGACACCATAATTATAACCAGCAACCCATGACCTGGTCTTAGACACCTTATATGACCCCCCTTTACATAAAATTTGGTGCCACTACAGGACCTTGGTTGCAACCATGTTCTATATGGTCCCAGATTATATCAATAATGTCACACCTTCCCATGGAGAAATGTGGTGCCAGTTACTGCAGAGAAAGTCTGCAGTAAGTTACAATGCTTACCTCCTTTCTGCTGTTCTAGGGACAGATGCAGGTGAAGGGATCTCATTGGAGGCAAGACGTTGGGGGAAACAAGTGAAAATGTGAAGGCCTAATGTCTCCATACACAAGCCACTGGTCTCTGAAGATCCACCCCTGATCTGTGAAGGAAAAATCAGAAAAAAATTATAGGAGAGTTTAAACACAAGAGGTAAAATCCTAATCCTATTGGGGTCAAAAGGAGTTTTGCAATTGACTTCAGTGGGGCCAGGATTTCACCCATAGACTTTGAACTTCCCTATGCAGGTTCACCCTGCACAGAGGAGCATCCAGCTCTTAAAATAATGTGGGCCGATACATATAATAGAAAGTTTTATAATCCACTAACCAGCTCTTTGTTTATTTTGGATTTTAGTGCAGCCCTTCCCTCATGCTTTGTAATAGAAAGGATATTTTTCTTTAAAAAAAGCAAAGAGTCAAACAATAGCCAACAAAATTTGACAGAGGTGACCATCATCTTTCATAGTAAGCAATGTGAAAGCGTAGGCATTGCACACAGCATATCTGTTACTGCAGAAACATAGTGTATGGCTTGTATTGAAAAAATAAAGTCATACAAAGTCACTGTCTCTCATCTGTAGGTTGGTAACCCTGGTGAGCCTGGCCTTCGTGGACCTGAAGGAAGTCGTGGACTGCCTGGCATAGAAGGGCTACGAGGCTCACCTGGACCTCGCGGTTTGCAAGGTGAACAAGGTGCTCCAGGTCTGCCTGGCAGCCAGGGTCCAGCAGTAAGTGTTATTTTTATGTTATACAGATTCTTCTGTCTCTCAAACACCACCTACAACAAGGAAGCAGTTATAACGGAGATGTGTTTTTCTGCTGGTGGGTTAGGGACATGCGTATGGAGCCCAGGTGACTTCAAACACCCCACACATTCTGGAATACATTATTCCTACTGAAAAGAATCTGGAGGCTATAGTGGATCCCAAATTGAATATGAGTCAACAGTGTGATGCGATGATGAAAAAGGCTAATATTCTAGGGTGTATTAACAGGAGGGTCATATGTGAGACACGGGAGGTAACTGTCCCAATCTACTTGGCAGTGGTGAAGGATCAAGTGGAGTGCTATGTCCAATTCTGGGTTCCACATTTAACAGAAATGTGGACAAACTGGAGAGAATCCAAAAGACAGCAACAAAACCGATCCGATTTAGAAAACCTGGCCTGCGAAGAAAGGTTAAAACAAATTGGGCATATTTAGTTTTGAGAAAAGAGGACCGGGAGAGGGGGAATCTGAGAAGTCTTCAAATATGTTAAGGGCTGTAATAAAGAGGACTGTGATCAATTGTTCTCCATGTCCATTGAAGGTAGGACAAGAAGTAATGGACTTAAATCTGAAGCAAGGGAGATTTAGGTTAGATATTAGGAAAACTTTCTAACTCTAAGAGAAGTTAATTTCTGGATCAGGCTTCTAAGGGAGATAGTGGAATTCCCATCACTGGAGGTTTTAAAATTGGACAGACACTTGTCAGGGATGGTCTAGGTTTATCTGGACCTGCCCTAGTATAGGGGATGGACTTGTGTTCTTAAGGTCTCTTCCAGCCCATATTACTATAAATCATGTGACAATTGGCTACAGTGTAGTAATGTCACATATCTGAATAGTTGGAACCTATGGTACTCAGTCTGCAGCCTGACTTTTTCTATTCATGTTCTTATACTGCATACATTCCTGTGGTATGTGTGTGTATCAAGATCACAAAAGTGGTCCATACACTGATACTCCCATTGACTTCAATGGGACTAGTCACGTCTGAGGTTGAAGGTCTGGAACTTTTATCATCAGCCAGTCAGAGTCTTAATTGCATTCTCATTTTATAAATAACTATTGTATATTAATTGCTATTAAATATTTTTATCCCAGGGTAGAGAGCCAACAGATCAGCACATTAAACAGGTCTGCATGAGAGTCATGCAAGGTAAATAATTGCAATGTTTAATCTTTCTTGTGCACTTAAAGCAGGGGTGTCAAACACCAGTGCGCTGGTTGGATCCAGCCTTCTTGATGTATTAGTGTGATCCATTTGACATATTCAGATTCTGCAGAATCTAAGCTTTGGGTTTTTTTTTTTAAAAAGTAAGTTTCTAGCCTTCCTAGTTGCAACGATAATCTTCCAGTGTGAAGCAAGTTTAACCCAGGAATAATCACTCCTGTTTCATTTATTTTAGGGGGGTGCCCATCAAAAGCCTGATGATGACATTTTAAATGTCACCATTAACTATTTGATTGCTGATCATTTAGCAGAAAGAATAAGGGAGGAGAGGGAGTACAGCACATAGGAAAGCAGGAATTGCCACAAGGAAGAAAATGCAAAGGGAAAAAAAGAGATGACACAAAGGAGAGGGATAGAGAAAGGGAAGGAAGAGAAATAAATACCAGAAATAAGAGTGGTCCTAAAGTTGAGCACATTTTTCCATTAAATGATATTAACTGTGAGAAAAGCTATTGAGCAAAGAGAAAAGAATTGTGATAATATATAATTATTACACAAAGGCCATCCTGTGCCCTTGATCTTTATGCAAACTCTGTACTGTCTTCAGAGCTCAGCTGTGGAGTAAGGGTGCTTCTAAAGCTGTAACATTTATTAAAAATTGAACTTGTCCCCATATACAGAATGAGTTTGATTTCCCTAGCGTAAAGAAAGTAGAATTTGGATGAGTTCATTGTACTCTTTCTTGGATTGAATGCTTTCCAATGAAAATAACCGATAAAAGAAACATTCCCCTCACTTACACTCTGTGCAATACTGTTGACCGATGCAGGGACTAAATGGAGGCAGAATTTGGGGCTTTATCAAGCAGAAACTGTTTTCATGCAAATAATTGTGGACTAAGTCCAGCAGTATTGGGCCCCCTGTTCATTTAGAAACAAAACAATTGCTAAATAGGCTCATTGTGTCCAAAACAATGTAAAATTATATTTGTAGAGTCAAATCCTGCCCCCTACCCCCCCGAAACCCATGCAGCCCTATGGAGTTCTCTGATATAAGTCTGCCTGTCTTGGGGTTTACATCAAGCAAATTACTGTCATCATTGAGGGGAGAGTTTGCATTTATATGTATACTTGGAAGGATTAGATTTGTTTTTTTATCAGTAAGTGTCAATTTCACAAACCACCAAAAATATTTCCACTGCTAATAATCGAAATTTAAAAGATAGGCAAAGTTAAAAAAATGCTGCTTGAGAACTTATTGGAGTTTGATTTAAGAATATTTACTTGCTATATGTGACATGTGATACTGATAGTGTGTTTTAATGGTTATAAAACTTGAACTTTTTGAATGTTACCACCTATTGTTATTACATAATTGTTATATGACTTGTTATAATAATTAGGCCTAAAAATTTACCCTAATTGTAAGCTCAACTGTAAAAAGTATGTAAAAGTTCATAAAATGTCATAATAACCTATAATAACAAATGTTAATGAAAAAAGGGATGAAAAGAAGAAAGACCGAAATAACCTTAACAAAAGGGCCTACTAATATGGTTCAAATACTATGTTAAAATCATACTTAGTAAAAACAAAACATATAACACTAGAAATTAATAATTGGTGTGTCATAAAGTAGGCCTAATTGGTAAACAAAATGAGGCGATGGGCTATTCTACCCATCACTGCGTTTTTGGGGTCCTTAAAAAAAGAGACTTTGTGGTAAAAAAGATTAAAAGCAGATGGAAACTATTGAAGCAAGTTCACCATCATTGCTGCCACCCTGCCGTTTCTTGGAACCCTGGACCTTCATCATTCTAATCCTGAAAAACTCCCTACCCAAACCAGGCCAAAAAAGGAATCCAAATAACATTGCCACCTCTACTGGCTCCAGCTAACTCCCAGACACCACCTAGAATAAAATAAAATCAGACTTGAACAGCAGCAGCAGCAGCAGCTCTTGCTCATCTCAGCTTATTTCTTCTTCTATCCAAAAACTGATTACTACCATCTTGGACACAGTTCAAGAGGCTGGCAAATAAGAGGGGATTTCCTTCTGAAAACTCCTTCCAGCTAAAGGGAAAGAGAATAAGGAATGTTGTTAAAATAAAAGCCTTACTTGAGACTTTTACATTTCAAATACTTTAACTGTTTTTCCTTATTCTTTATATCTTTAATAAAAGATTGAAAATTGGTGTGTTTTCCATAGTACTAAGCAAGCTAAAGTTTCAAGCATCAAACCCCGAACCTTGTTTACATTGTTTAATGTTAGATAGTAACTAAATTATGTTAACACCTTTGGTCCATATATTCCATAAAAATTAATATAACAGACCTTTCATAAGTTCCTGCAAATGTGAAAATTTAAATAGATAAAAAATTCTA
Source organism: Chelonoidis abingdonii (assembly GCF_003597395.2). NCBI lineage: Eukaryota > Metazoa > Chordata > Testudines > Testudinidae > Chelonoidis > Chelonoidis abingdonii. The sequence goes on along the minus strand of NC_133771.1, from coordinate 57,870,820 downwards.
ATATCCCATAATTTGCACAACTGTGAAAATCTAAATTGAGAAAAGTAGAAAAAAAACGTTAAAATAACTGGTGATATTATCTGTCAAAGTTATAAAGAAAATAAAAATCAAATTCTGCCAAACCTGTTTATATGTTAGGAATTTGCATCTCTATTTATTAAATTGGAAAGTGGATTAAACTGTGGTTTGAAGAAAAACATCATTGTGGGCCAGATGCTGCAGTCTAACAGTGCAGGACCTGAATGTGGAGGTGGGGAGGAAAGGCAGCTTTAAGCCACCTTTACACTAACCTGATTCTGTGGCTGACTAGTGGCTGGTCCCACTCCCAGCGTAAGAGCAGCCTCAGAGCTGCTCTGACTTGTTCCCAGATGCTCACAGCCCCATGGAACTGTTCCATCAGTCACGGATAGCCAGAGCATAGCAGTGCTTCAGACTCTCCCTTTCCCCAGATATGCCATCCCCCCATCCCAGTCCAGGGAAGAGAAGTGGGTTAGAGCTACTATGCTGGCTCTACATGTCCTGCGGATCCCCCTTACATAACAGGAATCTCCAGGCAGCTATTTAAGCAGCCAGTTCTTAGGAGAGGATCTAGCTCTCTATCCACAATGGATATTGATTGGTAAGAATTTTAGAACAAGAGCTGGAGAACAGCCTCTCATGGGAACCCCCACCCCCAGGCGAAATCACTGTCATGATTCCCTCCCTTCCACTATGGTCCCATTGGAGAAGGGGTTACTATCTCTGCCCTCCCCTGTGGAGGAGGCACAGATCCCTGCAGAGCCTTGTAGCCAACTGCATAGACCATCTGCCACGGCTGCCCCAAAGCCTGTATTATCTTTTTTGCAGACTCTCCTTACATCTGGGAGAGGACAATGTTTATCCCCTCATACCAACTCCTGCCTAGGCCCCAGCTTTCCCTATCGAGGTTTAAGGACCCACAGAGTGTCCTGCAGGTGGGAGCAACTATGCCAAGGGGTTGCCTGGGCCTTCCTACTTTTGTACAGAATAGGGAGAGGGTTACAGAGAGGATTGCCTCTGCCTGAGGACCTGAGACAGCCAATCCCACCCATATTACAGAAAAATGAACATCTCTTATCTATCAAACAATCCTTTGCAGCCCATTGAATTGACAGTTCTTTTGTGCAGAGAGTTCCCTGCAGTTCCCAGCGATTATTTTGGTAACTGGAGACTGGAAAGTGTTTTTATGAAAAAAGTAAAACTTCGCATAATCTGAAATCACTATGCGTTAAATAGGATGGTAGCTGCCTGCACTGAAAATGTGATTTGCTATTGGTACCTGGTTCACTGTTAAATTATAACATTCAGCCATCCACCTGCAATATATATAAAAATGTAGAGTTGGTAGGAGCCTTATAGGATTAAGTGACATGTCAAAGTGAAAATCATGGGCAAATATTCAATCCCCTAACTCTATTTGTTTGGTGGGATTTGAGTCTAAACATTTTTAGAATCCTTGAAGCGCCAAAGAGATTATTAGATGTCTGCCATAGAATAGAAGATGCCCTTTGGATATTAGGCTATCACTTACTGGGATGACATCATTGTTCTTTATTATTTAATTTGAAAATTCTCAACATTTTTTTTGAAACTGCCCAACAGGATATATCTTATTTCATTTCAGATTTGATTGCTCTAGCAAAACAATATTTTGATCTGTCCGTTATGAGTATTAAAGGACCTGTCTAAAAGAAGTGTTCTCTTGAAAGGTAGAAATGCAGGGCTGTGGAAGAGGCTTATAATGAGATCAGCCCTAGAACTTGAAGCATATACTTACAGGCATCACAACTAGTGATGAATAAAATGATCTGGAAATATCAGTATTGTCCCATTGTACCCATTCAGACCTCTCCAAACAACATTCAAATCTTTCAAATATTCATATCCAAACTACATTGCTCCTGAAACCCACTTTGTTTAAAGATAACTGCCTGAAACCCAGCTCTTCATGCTCCAAATGTCTCTCTCACCTACATATTGTATCCTGCCTTCTATGCAGCTGTCCCGAGGCTCCCCCAACTTTAGCACCTTCCTGTCCCTACTGGAATCATGTGCTTACACATTCTAGGATCTCTCTGTTCCTTTCCTGTTGAGAAGAGTGTGTTTAGCCAAGAAAAACAGACTGTCTGGCACAGAATTGGGACTGACTGTGCTGAGGAATGGCTGTTAAATGTAGGCAAGGATCTCTGGACGGAAGAGAACGGAATAGTCTGAAAAGGGGACCACTGCCACTAGAATGAGCATGGCAGTGGCTTGAAAGAAAAGGAGGAGGAGGAAGTAGTCTGTGGAGGCCATTCTAAGGAACATTGTGAAGCTGATCCTACTCCTATAACAATCAGAAGAGCTTTGTCATTGACTTTAATGAGACAAGTAACCATCTGAACCATGCAGAAAAATTTGTGCATACTTACAAATTGAATTTATGCACATTGCCATGGCTAATGAAGTGCAAATTTGAGTATTTTCCCCTGAAGATGTGGGTTTAGGAGCTGCTCTCTATAATTACCTCATGTGCCATGTCTTGACTTAGCGTTATATGTAGGATGATATATTTCTTCCTTATTTTGGTATTCTTTACATGCCCTTTCTTTTGAGGCCAGATCCTAACAAACATTAACTACAGTAAAACTGAAACCCACTCACCCTGTAAAGAGACACCCTTATTTTCTATTTTATTAATTTTACAGATAGACATTTTACAATGTAAATAATTTATTTAGATGATTTTAGATTCTCACAGCCACAAAATGTTTTGTGAGGTTCAAAAAGCACAAGACACTACTTTGTAGGATACGTATAGAGTAAGCAGCTTGCTATTGACCGCACTGGCTCACAGAAGCCTCCTGTGTCATGGCTTATGGAAAATGCCCTGTAGAAACGTTGTGTGATGTCATGTGCATCATCCCTCTCTAACAGCTTCCATGGTACAGTATTTGCTGTATGTCAGCTATCCTTTCCCCTTAGTGACAATCAAATACAAAATGTTGGGAAAGCCACTTAGGGTCTGTCTCAACTAATTTAGAGTCTGTCTCTTAATTTCGCTCTTCCTGTTTCTTTCTTACAGAACAACTTGCTCAGCTAGCAGCCAGCCTTAGGAGGCCTGAATCTGGTGCTACAGGTCTCCCAGGACGACCTGGACCACCAGGTGCTCCTGGGCCTCCTGGCGAAAACGGCTTCCCAGGACAGATTGGATCCCGTGGTTTGCCAGGTCTTAAAGGTCCTCCTGGTGAGATTGGTTTTAAAGGTCCAAAAGGTAAGAGAAGCTGTAATAGGCTTTTTAATTTGTGAAGCATAAATGTTGCCTGCTTTTTGGTAAGGTGCTTACTTATAATAGAGAATCAAAATCACACTGAAGTGATGTTGACCTTACAAGGAACTAATTTAATCAACACAGAGTATGGCCTCATGAGTTATCTGAGTCGTAAAGCTTTGAGCACTTCTATTTTAGGATTAATGCTGTAACCTCCTTTCTCTACCGGCAAAGTGGGTGAATTTAAGTCTCTAATTTTTCTTTCCTTATTGTTTACTTTCACCTGCTAAGCCATGAGTTCTAGTGTCTCTGGGTACATCTAGACTGCAAAAAAGCCCCCTGTGGCAGCAAGTCTCTGAGCCCAGGTCTACAGATTCTGGCTCATGGGGCTATTAAAAATAGCAGTAAATATGTTCCCACTTGGGCTCGAGCTCAAGCTGTGAGATCCAGCCTCCTCACTCCATTTCAGAGCCCGATTGGGAACATCTCACTGCTATTTTTAGTGCCATAGCATGAGCCCCAGGCTGTATACCAGGCCTCTGAGATTTGCTGCTGGTGGTATTTTGCAGTGTAGACATATCCTCTGAGGCATAGAAAGATAAAGGGCTGAGGGACTAAGGGCCAAATTTTTAAAGGTATTTAGGTGCCTAGTGGGATTTTCAAAAGCATCGAGGCACCTAACACCCAGATGCTTCTTAGGTGGTTCTGAAAATCCCATTATGCACCTAAATACCTTTAAATCTCTGGCCCAAAATGACTTACCTAAGATCACATAAGCCTCAGCTCAGCAAAGCATTTGGTCTTAAATCCAACCCTAGTCATCCAATCACTTAACTACATGCTTAACTACTGTGCTGATCAGAGATGGACTTCTGAATTGTGGCCATCATGAATAAATGGCAGGGTCTTGATTCCTAGTTAATCCCTAGAACTCTCCTCACACCCATTTACTGTATCTCTTCCCCCCACTCAAGGTGTGTCCACACCAGTGGTAGCTAATACATGGTAAAATCCTGGGTGGACAAGGCAGCTTGGCCTTTCATACATTAGTAAGTTGAGATAAACAGAAGGAGGGAGAACTAGCAGGAAAATACATTTTTTTCCCCTAGTGTAGACAGGGCCTTACAGTCTTCTCTCTTTTATTTACCTCATCACTTTACATCTGCTTAGTTTTTACCATGCCTCCAGTATGTTCATCCTGCAGCTCACACGGATGGTGCTCTTTGTCTTCTGATACACCCTCTGAATGTAAAACCAGCCATGTTTCATCAACAAACATCACTTATTCATTAAACTTTATGGTAATATCAGCCTATCATTTTAAATCCATCAGATCTCTTAGCTTAAAATCGATGAACAAATCTTCCTTACTGTTTTCCTATAATAATCAAACAAATTCTACATTCAGCACCATTGCACTGTACATTGCAAAATCTACTGATCTGTGTTAAGGAACTGGCTTACCTAATGTATTAAAAATCTTTATGTAATCTAAATTAATAATTTTTTGTTCCTGACTAACAGGGGTTTTTCTTTCAGCGGACGGTTGGGGGAAATTTTCTGTAAAACTAAAGTACTTAATTTCTGTTTCCAGCCAGCAGTGGGTTTTTTTCTTCCCTTCTTGAATAAGAGCAGCAACACAGTCCTTTTAAAAATTCTGTTCCCTTGCAAAACCCTCTGGGTAATAGGATTGGAGTGTTAGTTTTTGTCAAAAGCAAAATCATAAAACCCTGATGAGAGGTACAGTATACAAGGAAAACACAAACTTTAATTACAGTGGTGCTAGAGATCTGCAGATACATTAATGTAGGAATTGCTCAAGGAATTATTTTCAAGAAATTCTATGGTCTGTGTTATATAGGTCAGACAAGGTGATCACAATGGTTCCTTCTGGCCTAGGAATCTATGAATATATAATATAGTCTCACCCACATTCTCTTCTTACAAAGCCGGAAAAAAAATGGAGGCACAAAGGTTCACATACTGAACACTCTTTACCTGGCCAAAAATGTAATTATAAAATACAAGAAAGAAAAGTTTAAGCACAAACAATGAATGAAAAACAGCAACTAGAAAAAGCAACTTCCCATAATGCCATGCTTCCATGTTACCCTCTGGTAAATTTGTGGGTGCATTTCTAAATACCTCAGTGGTAGTATGTCCTATCCCACGCAAGGTTTTTGTAGTAAAGAATGTTTTTTAGGCTGTAAAACATCCATCACCTGAAATTGGGTACATTTGTCAGTAATTGTGCTTTGGACCAACTGTTACAGAAAGGTTTCTTTGCATATAATGGTCAGGTAATTTTTCTGCACTCTTGAATACAAGAGAACTAGGGTAGGAAAGTGAGATAAGTTCAGGGAAAGCTGCTGCAGAGGCTTCAGTTCAACCTAAACAACTGGAATTGCAGGAGCATTTTGATGTTGTTTGTTAAGGGGAGCTATCTGAGACATTTCAGTCTGTATCTATTTTGGCACCTAGACACCAAGATGATCAGTGCCTTAGAAACACAGATAAATATTAAATGCTTCTGATCTTGCTAGTTTGGCTTTGGAGGATGGAAAGTTTTTAACTGCTGTCAAGGAAAAAACGATTCTGCAGAAGAATTACATGTTGCCAGGGCCTCCCGGGGGAGGGGAGGGCAAGTGGGGCAATTTGCCCCAGGCCCCACAGGGGCCCCCATGAGAGTTTTCGGGGCCCCTGGAGTGGGGTCCTTCACTCGCTCCGGGGGCCCCGGAAAACTCTAGCGGGCCCCCAGAGCTTCTTCTGCTCTGGGTCTTCGGTGGCAATTTGGTGGCGGGGGTGCCCCACTGCCGAAGACCCCAGTACTCCTGAATCCTCTGGGCGGCCCTGCATGCGGCTGTTGATCTGAACTAAATACACAGTATGGCTCTGAACATGATAAGCCCTGCCTTCTAGTACTATTTTATTAATAAATGCCAAAAGGGTACATGGTGTTCTGCAGCAGGCAAACTGTGCCAAACAAATAACAGGTCCCTGCGCTGAGAATCAGTGTTACCATCTGAATGCACAGTGGTGACCAAGAGGTTATAGAGACATACAAAGATGCGGTCCTGAATGCAGGGGGAAAAGTGAGGACTGGGAAAGTATAGCTGGGAGCTATTTGCAGAAAGGTGAACCCATGGGATTGGAAAAGGTCATCCAGAAAGAGAGTCAAAAGAGAAAAGAAATGAGGTCCAAGCAGGGCCACTGAGTACTATGGATCCATGGAAGAGCAAGCTAAAAGAATAGCCAGAGAGGTGAAAGCATAATACAATGGAAATCTGGAAGGAGAGTGTGTGAGGAGTGATTAGCAGTGTCAAGGATTGAGAAGATTGGGTCTGAGGGAGGAGGTCTTTAGTGAGAGCAACTTTGGTGGAATGAAGGAAGCCAGAAATGGAAGTTCAGTCAAAAGCCACTTTGAAGCAGGTCAGAAAGAAAACTGGAAGAAAATTGTCAGAAGGTGCAGAGGGTACACTCGAGTTTAGTGCAAAGAGGAGAAGCGTGTTTATAATGGGCAGTAAACACTATTCCAAAGTTTGCAGTAGTTTGGACTACTAAAATACATATGGGTAACATGACATCAAGGCCCCCTACTGCTGTAATTACCAGGACAGGGTTAATCTCCAAGTGGGGAGGGCAGCTATAATCTTCTCTGAAATTTGGAGATAGCAGCTTCCTCCTGTAGCACACATTCGGCATCCTCAATGGATATTCAAACATGTGTGCTATCTCAACAGCATCAGCTCAAATGACTTCCTAAGAAGTTTCTGCTGTGCCCTTTCTAACTAAGTGATAATTGGTTATTCTGGCTGTAGCGAGTTAGGACCATGAAAAGAAAATAAACCATTCTAGTTTTTGTTCTAAACTTTCTGAAACATTATTAGATTTATACTTCAAGGGTTAAACTACTAACTTTCTACCTGCTGCGGAATGCCAAGGGATTGCATAGGCCTCTTCGAAAGAGGATGAAAGCATCTACAGTGACTCTATATGGAGTGGACAGCATTTAATCCAGATGGCCAAAGTAGCAAAGATTTTAAAGCTCCCACTCAGGGGTGAAAATAATAATAAATTCTTACCGGTACGGGGCTGGTTCCAGCCCCCAGAAGGGGTGGGGCCTCGGGTGGAAGGAGCAGGGCTGGGGGGGTCAGCCTCCCCCAGCCAGCCCATCCACGCTGCCTGGCCCTTGCCGCCCGGGGATCTGGCAGTGATTTAAAAGGCCCCGGGGCTCCAGCTGCTACATTCCTTCTTCTTTCAGGTGCCTAATAAAACCCAGTTTGGATGTCAGAGAACATTCTAATAAGAATGGGGTTCTTTTTCTCCTGCCCTAGGATGTGGAGCCATGACATCCAAAGCAGTCATGCACAAACCTGCTCAGGACCCAGCAGCTGAGAACTATTGTACTTTGTAGCCCAGCTAGTTCAGCCTTTCCCCCAAAATGGCTTGCCTGTTTTGTCCTTCATGTTTTGTTTTTGACTAGTCTCTCTCAAGTTATATTGGGTAGCACTATATGAAACAGCATAATCCAATTGTCATTTTAGGGAAAATGTTTTTTTACTTTGTCTGCCCTTGAGTGCAACTGCTGTGGATAGTAATATGCTTAATTCACATTGAATTTTTACAAGAATATAATTCATTGTTGTTTGCAATGTTGTAGTTGAGTTGGTCTCAGGATATTAGACAAGGTGGGTGAGGTAATATCCTTTATTTGACCAGCAACTCTGGATGCGAGGGACAAGCTTTCGAACAACACAGACCTGAAGAAGAGCTCTGTATAGCTTGGAAGCTTTTCTCTTTCACCAGCAGAAGTTGCAAAGAATGTAAGTCAGGCCATCACTCAGACATGCTTGCTCTGCACCTCACCAAGTGAGTCCTCTGCTAAACTCCCCTTCAGTTGTCCTGATAGTTAAATGCCTTGAGGTAGAAAAAACTGCTTTCCACAGACTGTGAATGACATTTCACTAATTTACCTCAGGTGAAGCTGGTGAAAAGGGGGAGAGAGGACTTCCAGGCAGAGGACCCAAAGGCTTACCTGGAACAACAGGTCTTCCAGGTAAATATTCTGGGGTGTATGGAAGTGATAAGAGGAATATATAAGCAGGGAAAGTAAAGGCAGGAGGAAGAACTGACATAATTTTGAAAAATTTCAAGTGCAGGCATTTGTTAAGGAATCAGCTGTATGTCTGTATTTTTATATTGTATATAAATGGTTAGACTGTCATGAACAAGGATTATCATCATCATAGTAAGAGAAATGGGCCTGGGCCTGATCCTGTTACCATTGAAGTCAATGACAAAACTCCCATTTCAGGATTGGGACCAGCTTGTGTAAATCAAAAAATGTCATATATGCAATTCCCATAATGACAACCACAGAAAATGAAAGAATCCTACCCATCAGCAACAGTGGAGTCCTCAAAGCCTCTGTTTACAATTTGGGGGCTTCAAATTACAGTTCTCCTTTACTTTTGTGGTCATTAATTGCCATGTTGTGTCACAGAATTCCAGAACCCAGATTCATGCTCATAAATGTAACACAATTGCCCTCTAGTGGTTAAATGAAAAGGTACATTCATTTTCAATATAATAAGTTCTCTCTGCGGCACATTTCTGAGTATATGTATGGATATAAGCTAATGAATGTCCTTCTCTGTGTAACAAGGATAATAGTAAACACAGATGTTTGGGATGTCTGAAAACCTCAGTTTATATAATATAAATGTACCACTTGAAGAAACTTACAGAAATTGCTTATTATTTCATCAAATCATTGACAATTTAAAGAGAAATACATAAAAACACACCTTGCTACACAACTGTGTGTATTGAGAGTCACATCTGACTATAGGACAAAAATAATTTTTTAGTGCTTTTTACTCCTGTTAGCTCTAGTGAGTTAACAGCCTGGATTCTATCCTTCTTGTGCATCATCAACAGAATTGTTCACTAAGTTCTAATTATTAACACTGCAATACCACTGATGGCAGTTGAGCTGGACAGAGGTAACTGTGGGGAGAATTTGGCCTATGGAAACTTTATTGCTCGTAATATGTGAGAACCCAGTCAAGCTCTGGTTGAGTTTGGAGGGATGGCTAATAGAGAAACATCTTTTAATGTGTAAAGGGAACACATTTTATATAGAACTTAGAGTAAACATGGAACCCCACAAAGCTATTTTCACAGTCACTTAAGAACAAAACCAAACTTTAAATAAAACAATCCACATTTTATACCTGCCATGTAGTACTTGTGTTTACATATATGTCCATTCTTCCAGGTGAACCCGGCAAACCCAGCTATGGAAGGGAAGGCCGTGATGGTGAACGAGGCCCACCAGGAGTGGCTGGTCAGCCTGGAGTACCTGGTCCTCCAGGTCCTGCTGGTCCTCCGGGATATTGTGAGCCATCATCTTGCACAGTGCAAGCTGGACAGATTGCTGGTAAGAATGTGAAAGGGCCATGAAAGAGCAATGCAAGTGCTGTGAAATGTTAGTATCAGTTTACTCTCTGTGCACGTACAGCTGACAATAAAAAAAATGGAGAAATCTGCCAAACAAGGAGGAGAAACCTAGCATCCAAGGCTTCAATAGAACGTACTTTAACACATTGTTGGTATGTTCTTACAAAAAGGCAACCAAATTAGAATGACGGTGCTTACAAAACTACACAGGCAAGACCCTTTGGCTCTCTCTTCCCCCTTGGAGACAACAAGGCAGTTGTCTTAATTTCTTTTAAAAAATAAAGCCTTTTCCCAGTCACTTCTACCCCTTCTCCTTTTCCCTCCCATCAACTAAATAAAAAAGACAGAATGGTTTGTTTATCTCAGTTGTAGCTGTAACTTTTTTTTTTGATACACTTGTAAAATAAAGTCCATGGAGCTGAATTGAACTAATCAGATCATCTCAGCTATATTCATTTCACCATGTGTTTGTGTTGTACAATGTATACTAAGCCTCTGTCTCCAATCACTGTGATTTAAATTGTAGAAACATGGCTGCCAGACCCTTCCTGTAAAAACATGCCACACTGAATACTTTGTATGCTGTAAATCTCTGTAAATGTGTGATCACTGGGTTATCATGAGTACATCATGTACAACAATCTCCACATGTAATGCTGGTTTTCATTTTTGTCTCCAATTTGTTTTGAGTTCCTACTTTTATATGAAGCCTACTCCATCTCAGGTCCTTCTATGTGAAATCAAACTAAGAAGGCAAGAAGCCACTGTGAAGGGAATTTTAATAGCCACAAATAAATGAGTTTGAGATTATTTATTTTAAAGGTCTAAAGTGACATCTCTGGTTGTACAAAAGGAAGAAATAAATAATGTTTCTTAACCCCTTGCATGTTTTTGTATGAATGGTCATATACACCACAGTTCAAATAAATAGTTCAGGTAGAGTCTATCCCATAGAGACATCCCTGTTTCCCTTTTCTATTACAGCTCTATTGCTAGAGAAAAATGTGCCATATGGATATTTTTGTTTCTCTCCACCATGTAAATTAAAGTTTATGTGTTTTGGAATATAACTTCTCTAAAGTGTCCTCTCTTGAGACAGAAATAAAACTGTCCTGATTTAATGCTTTTTTCCCCCACTGACATTAGTTTCAAAATAATTTTAAAATCTACACCTGGGTACAGGTGCCATAAATATTAATGTCTTCTAGTTCTTCACTTTTTCTGCTTATGCTCAAATCCTTCACATTTTTGTGACAGGAAATAAAAATGGTGGTGGAGAGGGGAATCAGTCAACTAAGCTATGTTTTGCCCAGAAAATACAAACAAGATCAGTGTGTTTTGGGGAGGAGGGGAGGGAAATCCTGGAAAAAAAAAAAAAGTACTTGAAACACTTTCACTTGATGAGACTGTACATTAAAGCGCAACATATTTCTGAGTAATTCCTTTGAGGAGCAGTAATGAAATTAACACCTACCAGAACAATGGCAACCAGAACTGCTTCCCACCTCCAGTCAGTTACTTCTTGTTTGTGGCACATACCAAGAGGATGTGGTGGCAGATCCAGCACAGCACTGAAGCACATGTATTGTCTAACTATTAAAATATTACCACTGCAGTGGTTGAAGCAGATCACAATAGGAGGAGGGGAACTCTCTAGTTTTGGTGGCTGTTGCAATGGCCAAGATCTTAGTGTTACAATAGCAATATGGCAGTTACAGGATGTACCTTTGGGAAGAAAATAAGGACAAAAGAAGAAAAGTACACAAAATTGGTTCATGGCCCCAAGCAGATCCACAGCCTGTGCTGTGTGTGTGGTGGTACTTATGAACATGTCTGTTGTGGAGCACCTATTCCTATAAATTCCAACAGTTACACTGGACCAGGATAGGGAATCTGTAAGGATGTAAAAATAAGTAACAATGGGAGGTTTGGCTGGCTGTCCCCTAGCAAATTTTGAAATACATTTTAAAAGATGTTAAGACCTTAAAAGGAGAAGGAGGTGTTAACTGTGAAATTGCCATAACACCTTTCCCCAAATAGCACTGCCTCCTGCATCCCCCTCCATTCTTCTGCAGCAGCCAGCTTTGACAGGGGCAGCCAGTGGCCTTAGTGCCATTGAGAACAATGGGAGAGAGCTGCCATTTTGAGATGCTCTGAAAGAGACTTCTTTTGCCTCTGCTGAAGGAGAAACTTCAAGTTATGATGAATAATGGGAAAAAGCCAATTAATTCTAATTTTTTTAAATGACCCTTTGCACAAAATATATTCAAGCTTCATGTATCTGCCACTCTTGTGTAGTCAGAGAGTGGCCGAACTGTGAGCTTTTGGGACAAAAAGGTCTGACATTGAATGCTAAGTTTTATAAAGGATCCATTAAAAAAAATTATTCTGAGAGATTTACTTGTAGTGTTCAAAAAAATTCATTCCGTACTCAGTAAATGTAATTTTGGAGAGAATACACTGTATTTGTCATAGTACATAACTAAAAGGTTGAATCCCTGCTTTAAGAACAGAACAACTCAACCTTAACAATAATTAAGGTGCTTCTGGAATTATTATTTATTACTAATATTATGGTATGGCCTAAAGGCCTCAACCAAGATCAGGGCTGAGGCACTGTATACACACTGATAGCGAGAGAGGCTCTGCCCCCAAATGCTTACAGTCTAAATGGCCAAGATAGACAAACTGAATTGCCCAAGGTCACAGCAGGACACTGGCAGAGGCAAGCATTAGAAGCCAGGTTTCCTGCATCACAGCCAAGTGCTCTGTCCACTATACCACATTGCCTCTCAGCTAAAGTCCTCTACTCTAATACCCCCATGATGTCAACAGTGAAGGATCTGCCCCAGGGAGTTTAATTCTTTGGAAATACAGCACAGCACTTTTATGTAAGGTGATTAGTTTGTTCACCCACAAAGCAGGGTTATTTAGTAAGTAGAAGCTGGCCTGTGTTTTCCACAGATAGGTTGACTTAGTTGAAAAACCCAAATAGTTGAAGAGTAGGGTGCAATCCTGTGAGGTGCTGAGTACTTTCAATTTCTTGTAATTGCTTAGCTCCTCAAAGAACAGGGACCACAGTGAATTCAACAGAACATGAATACAATGTTATAGTTTCACCAACAAACTTTTATTTGGACTATATCAATGTAATAAAATGTGTAAAACTGTTACAAAAAAAGAAAAACCTGATAGACTGAAAACTCTTTCTCCAAATGTAATATAGTAACATCAGGAAGGAGTGGAAGAAAAAGAAACATTTTAAAGACAAAAAACATCCAACTGCTTAAAAAAATTATTACAGCCTTAAAATGCTAAATATACCACAATAGAAATGAACGATGTAAGGTAGAAAACGTAAACACATATATATTAAAAATAAATAAAATAGAACTATTACGATAAATATATTTGACATTCTGGGTTCAAGTCAATGCAAACTTCAGTTAAGTGGATAACTTATGATTTTGCAGCAGAATTTCTACTTTGGAGCTGAACTGGAAAATGAATTTCTAGTTTAAAAAGCAAAATAAAACTGAGCAGTAAATCCTTAGTCCCATGAATAGTCAGGTATATGCAACATGGACTGAGGTCTCACGGGTCATAACATAAACAGATGACAACCATATGTAATCTATGTGTATATACGAATCCAAGTGGAAATATCAAGAAAACAAGGAAACAAAGAAAAGAAGAAGTGACATGGGTCACTGTTAATCAGAGTCTATAATGTGGACATCACCCAAAACAAATGGAAGTTCATTGATTCTTTACAAGAAAAGAGCTGAAGAAATGCTGGCATTACCTACCTTTGATTTTCATTCCAAATATCTGGCACAATAGTGTGAGTTAAGACTAATGGGAGTCACTAATTAGGGGTATGATGGGACCTACATTAATTCCTATATTCTGATTGCATAACGAGAAATAGCACAATTAGCTCTCCTGCACTCTGGGTTAAGTGTAGAATCATAGAAGTGTAGAACTGGAAGAGATTTCAGTAGGTCATCTAGTCCAGTCCCCTGCAGTCAAGGCAGGACTAAGTAATAGATAGACCATTCCTGACAGGTGTCTGTCTTAACCTTTTCTTAAAAATCTCCAATGATGGAGATTCCACAACTTCCCTAGGTAATTTATTTCAGTGCTTAATCACCCTGACAGTTAGGAAGTTTTTCCTAATGTCCAACCTAAACCTCCCTTGCTGCAATTTAAGCCCATTGCTTCTTGTTCTATCCTCAGAGCTTAACAAGAACAAATTTTCATCCTCCTCCTTGTAATAATCTTTTATGTACTTGAAAACTGTTATGTCCCCTCTCAGTCTTCCCTTTTCCAGACTAAACAAACCCAGTTTTTTCAATCTTCCCTCATAGGTCATATTTTCTAAACCTTTAATCATTTTTGTTGCCCTTCTCTGGAGTTTCTGCAATTGTCCACATCTTTCCTGAAATGTGGTGCCCAGAACTGGACACAATACTCCAGCTGAGTCCTTATCAACATGTGAAACAGCAGCAAAATACTGCTCATGTTAAATACAAATGTAATACCTGCTTGATTAATCAACTCATCATACTCGATCAGAATTCAATTAATATGTCTAGTCTGAGGTATCACTTATTAGACTATCAGCCAAAAAACTGCAGCATGTGCAATTGCACCAAGATGTATCAGTGGTTCTCCACTGTCAGGGCATGAGGCACAAGATGTTGGGCACAGGTGCTCCCAGTCATTCCCTTTTCAAACACTTATCGAGAAGACATTCATTGTGAATGATTCACATGCATTTTTTTTCATTGCTATTTAAGAGTTGCAGTAATATACCTGGACTTCAGCAAGGCTTTTGACACAGTCCCACATGACATTCTGATAAGCAAGCTGGAGAAATTTGGGGTTGGTGGAACTACCATTAAGTGGATACATAATTGGCTGAACAACTGCAAACAATGAATAACTATTAATGGAAAGGTGTCAGACTGGAAGGAAGTCTCAAGTGCGGTTCCATAGGGATACATTCTGGGTCGGGTGTTGTTTAATATTTTTATTAATAACCTGGATGCAGGAATAGATAGCTTCCTGATTACATTTACAGATGATACAAAGCTGCGGAGAGGGCTTGAAAATGCTTTGGAGGATAGAGCTAAAATTCAGAGGAATCCTGATAAATTGGAGAACTGGGCTATACCCAACAAAATGAAATTAAACAAAGACAAATGCAAGGTGCTACATTTGGGGATGAAAAACCAAATGCACAAATACAGAATGGGGGATAACTTCCTTGGCAGCAGCACTGCAGAGAAGGACCTGAGAGGATCACAACCTCAATACGAGTCAGGCTATGTCTATACTAGAGAGCTTATAGCAGTGCAGCTGTACCAATGCAACTGCACCAATTGCAGCTGTCTAATGTAGTAGCTCTAAGATGATGGGAGAGCGCTCCCAATCCACTCCCAATGAGCAGCGGTAGTGACATTGATGGGAAAAGTGCTCCTGCCAACATAGCGCTGTCCACACCAGCGCTTATGTCAGTGTAATTTACATCGCTCAGGGGGATTTTTTTTCACAAGGGACAAAGTTATACTGACATATGTGGTAGTGTAGACAGATCCTCAGCAATGTGATGCTGTTGCAAAAGAAGGAAATGCAATTTTATGTCGCATTAACAGAGACATAGCATGTAAGTCAGAGGAGGTGATAATACTGCTTTACTCAGTATTGGTTGGGCCTCAGCTGGAGCACTACATCCAGTTTTGGTCACCAATGTACTGAAATGGTGTGGAGAAACTGGAAAGGATCCAGAGGTGAGTGACAAAGATGATCAAAGGATGAAATGAAAATCATATGAGCAAAGGCTTATGTTTAGCTTGGAAAAGAGGAGGTAAAAGGAGGTGACATGATAGTGGTCTTCAAATACTTGAAAGGCTGCCATAAAAAAGAGGGAGAAAAGTTTTTCTCTTTTGCCACAGAGGGCAGGACAAGAGGCATAGCAGATTTAGATTAACTCTCAGGAACAACTTCCTAACCGTAAGAACAGTAGGATAATGAAACAGACGGCCTATGGAGGTTGTAGAAGCTTCTTCACTGGAGGTTTTCAAAAGGAGGCTGGATAGCAATCTGTCTTGGACAGTTTAAATACAACAAATCCTTCATCTTGGCTGAGGGTTAGACTAGATGACCTTGCGGTCCCTTCTAATCCTATTGTTCTATGATTCTAACAATTGATTACAGATGCTTTATTTTTAGTGGTTTATAGTTGGTCTTGACAGTTGGGTTACTATAGAGTAGAGATTTTGAGTGCTGCAAATATTTCATTTCTTGGATCTGAGGTTGCATGGAAAAGAATGGAATTTGGCTTTCTGCCACCACTCTACCGCTCCCTCTGAGGAAAGAGGCACTAGATCAGGGGTCGGCAACCTTTCAGAAGTGGTGTGCCAAGTCTTCATTTATTCACTCTAATTTAAGGTTTCGTGTGCTGGTCAGATATTTTAATGTTTTTTAGAAGGTCTCTCCCTACAAGTCTATAAATTATATAACTAAACTAGTGTTGTACTGTAAAATAAACAAGATTTTCAAAATATTTAAGAAGCTTCATTTAAAATTAAATTAAAATGTTGATCTTATGCCACCAACCCACTCAGCCCGCTGCTGGTCTGGGGTTCTGTTCACCTAGGCCGGCAGTGGGCTGAGTGGGGCCTGCGGCCGGGACCCCACCTGGGAAGGGTGTGGCAGCTAGAACCCCAGACCGGCAGCGGGCTGTGTGGGGCTGGTGGCCCGGACCCCAGACTGACAGTGGCCTGAGCGGCTCAGCCCACTGCCGCTCAGGGGTTCCATTCTCCAGCTCCTGCCAGCCGGGAGCCCGGCTGCCAGACCCGCTCAGCCCAGTGCTGGTCTGGGGTCCCAGCCCTGCCCACATACAGTGGGTACCTACCTTCTCCCTTGTTCTGGCCCATTCTCTTCTCCTCTCTCCACTGAGCTGAGAATTGGAGTGGACTAAGCATAGGGCTGGGGGTGAAGGGTCTGGTCCAGGCAGCTAGAAGGGGGCTCCAGGGTTTGCGCCGCAGAGGTTTCGTGCGTGTGGGGGCACTGTACCTGGGCAGCTCCAAGTGGTGTGACGGGGTGCAGGTGGGAAGTGAGCGAGGATGCAAGGGGCTCCCGTTTGGTGCTCAGGGTGGGGGTGGGGATTGCAGGTGCATGGGATGTGGCGGGGGGCTGGGGCACTGTGGGGAGATGCCAAGAGTCAGGGCAGAGGAGCGGGGGACTGTAAGGGGGTGCAGGTGTAGGGTAGGGGGGCTGGGTAAAATGTGTGGGGGGTGCCGCAGCGGCTGGGGTCATGGCGGGGTGGGGTGAAGGAGTCAACAGAAGAGTGAGTGGTAACAGCCAGGGCAGGGGATGTGTGGAGTGCAGGCTCGGCAGAGGGCTGTGTTTTTCTTGGTGGGGGGGATCAGCTCAGGGCAGACGGCTCGGTGACCTGCCCCCTCCAAACCCCCAACCCCCTGCTCTTTCCACTACCCCCCTCCTGGGACCCCCACCCCTATCTAAGCCTCCCTGCCCCTCCATTCTTGACTGCCCACTAGGACGCCTACCCCCCTAAACCTGTCGCCCTGACCTGCCCCAACCCTTATCCACCACCCTCTGGAACTCCCATGTCTATCTAACTGCTCCCACGCCCCCGACCAGGATCCCCAGAAACCTGGACCATAACAACCCCTCCCCCCTGCTCCCTGCCTCCCCAACCCCTCTAACACACCCGCTACCTCCTGACAGTCCCTCAGAAATCCTGACTCATCAACCCCTGCAGCTTCCTGGTCTCCTGACGTCACCCCCTCCCGAGACCCCACACACCTTAACTGCCCTCCCCAGCAGAACCCTGCTTTGCTCCTGTCCCCTGCTGCCCTGACCCCTATCCACCTCCCAACAAACCCAGGACTCCATCTCCCATCCAACGCCCCCTGCTCCTGACTGCCCCTTCAGAGACCCCCACCCCTAACCACCCCCACATATGACACCCCCAATCCAACTCCCCTGCTCCCTGACTGCTCCCTCCAAGACACCTCACCCTAACCACCGCCCAATACTAACCCACCCCCCAATCCAACCCCCCCTGCTCCCTGACTGCTCCCTCCAGAGACCCTCACCCCTAACCACCCCCGAATATACCACTCCCCAATCCAACCCCCCCTGCTCCCTAACAACTCCCCAGTATACCTCCCCATCCAACCCAACCTGCCCCCTGTCCCTTGACTGCCCCACCCCGGCCCCGGCCCTCTTACCATGAGGCTCCTCGCTCATCCGGAACCCAGCAGGGTTCCCGATGAGCGGGGAGTGTCTTTCCCTCCCCACGGCGCCAAACGCTGCCCCGCGGGAGCGCGAAGCCCCAGCCCCAGAGCGCTGCGCGCACAGCAGCAGGGCTGTATGGGAAGGCGGGGGAGGGGGCAGCGGCTTGCTGTGCAAGGGCCAGCACTCCGGCCCGGGACTGCGGACCGCGCGGCTTGCCGCATCAGCAGGATTTGTAATGACACTTGGAGTCCCAGCAGGTAGCCGCGTGCCATTAAAAATTGGTTCGCGTGCCATAGGTTGCCGACCCCTGCACTAGATGAAACAAGGCTACTTTGTGAGGAAGAAAGAGACAGCAAGAGATCATGGGCTAGATTCACAAAAAATGTAGGTATAGTGATGCTCAGCTTCATTATACCTAAAAAATCACTGGGATTCAAAAAGCCTCCCTGTACAATGAATGTGGAGAGCCAGGTGCCTCAGAAAGGCATTCACAAAAGCCGATGTGCTACATGGCTGCTCACCAAAGCTACCTAATAGGAGATGTAAAGAACAGGTGTGTATTCTAAGGCCCGCCCCTCAGCCTAACTGTGGGCTGAAGGGAGGCACCTCCCGCTGTGTGGGATTGCCCAGCTGCGAAGCCTCTGGAGGTTTGGTGCCCTGCCATTTTTGCAAGAAGATGGTTGGGATGGGAAGAGGAAGAGGGCCCTGAGTCTGAGATTGAGGTACCTAAAGTGGCAGTTTAGGTGCTTAAGTCCTTTTGGAGCAATGGACTCCATGCCTTGGTTTCATGGACATTAAGGATTTTTCCTAGTAGCAGCTGGTAGTTATGCTACATGGTACAAACAAATATCATACTCATACAATATATTTTTAACTGTTGGAGTAATTGCGTGAAACCTTGACCTGATGACTGGATATGTCAAGGGGATGATGGATGCCACTGGCTTTGGTATTATTAACTGGCCATGGGGTCTTTGCTTCCTTTCTCTAAGCTGTTGCTTAAAATAAGGTCACTATGTTCTCTGTTACAGGCACAGGCAACAAGGAGAAGGAGGAGAGACAATATGTACATCAGTTCTCTTCTTTTGCAAGGCCCTTTCCACTCCTATTTTAATTCTGTCATAATCCTTTATTTTCCAGTTCTTTCATTTGAATATAGTTATAAGAAGAAGAAAACCTGCCGTAATCTGCATTTTTGTGAAATTATCAATAAAGACTGAAAACCTTAGACAATAGGTGCAGTGATCTTGCTGATGCAGCTAACTTTGTCTTGAGAAGAAAATCATCATTACTGGTCAAAATGCTGCCTAGGGCCCTTCCAACTCCATCTAGCCCCTGTGTTCTTTTCCTCATGGGAGAGTTGGACATTTGTATTACATTTTCAAATGCAGGTATCTAAAAATAGGCACCTATATTAACCCGTATTTAGACAACTAACTAGATGATCTGATTTGAGGACAGGCTGAGTATCTACCTGTAACTCCCAGGGAAGTCAATGGAACCTCTGAAAAATCAGTCCACACTGAGGTGTCTATACACAGATTAGGAGTGAAATCCTGGCTCTGGTGGCCATAGTCAATAGCAAAACCTGAATTTACTTATTTGTGCCTGAGGCTATGTCTACACTCAAACTGCTACAGCAGCACAGCTACTCTGGTACAGCTGCGCTGCTGTAGCACTTGGTGTAGACACTTACTACAGCAATGGGAGAGGTTCTCCTGTTGCTGAAATTAATCAGCCTCCCTGAGAGGCAGTGGCTAGGTCAATGGTTCTTCCACTGAACCTGGCCTTTGGGCTGGTCTACACTAGCGGTGGGGGTGGGGGGGAAATTGATCTAAGATACGCAACTTCAGCTATGTGACCAGCATAGCTGAAGTTGAAGTATCTTAGACTGATTTACCTCAGGTCCTCATGGCGCGAGATCGATGGCCACGGCTCCCCCATTGACTCCGCTACTGCCGCTCGCTCTAGTGGAGTTCCAGAGTCGAAGGGGAGCGAGTTTGGGGATCGATTTATCACGTCTAGACGAGACGCAGTAAATCGATCCCCGATAGATTGATTACTACCCACCGTTCCCGTGGGTAGCGAAGAAATACCCTTAATTGTCCCTTTTGTGCTTTACCTGATTTTGAACCTTGTGTTGTCATTGTCACATCTACGAAAGGAGTGTAAACCATTACCATTCTCATCTGGTAGGATCTGACACAGATGTAAATGACCATGCAAGGTACAAGGCAGTGAAGGATATCTTGTAATCCACTTAACAAGTATGCACTGAATTGAACTTTAAATGTTGAGAAAAAATTAATGAGGCCAAGAGGTATAATATTTATCACTAGAGCCTTGCGTGGATACTAAATTTGAATCTGAAATTGATTCACGATCTGCAAACAGTGTGTGCGGATATCTGCAGATTTTCAGGGCTCTATTTATCAGTATGCATGTACCATGATGAATTCAATGACAGCTAAATGTTATTCAAAAATGAAATACAACAATAAAATACAATGCATCATCAAATTCTTCAAACTGTGAACTGAGACAAAATATATTTACAGTGAAAAATTCAGTATGTAATTAAATGCATCACTTTTCTAAGATAAAAGTCTCAAAATCTTTGTAGATTACATTCTTTACACTTATGAGCTTGTTTTGGTCTATCAACACATAACAATTCTGTTAGCATACCATATGTTATACAGATTCTCTTATGGTATGATAAAGCTTGGATTTTCCATTTGAACCACAAATTTTTTAGGCAGTCATAGTTAAACTTGTAAGCCTTCATGAGCCATACCAAACACAGTAGATGGAGCTGGATTTAGATATCATGTACTTTGGGCTCTATTTTAGTTTTGGCCACATTTCAGAGAGAAATTTATGCTTCTTGATATACACAGAATATGAAGTAAAAATTAATGTCAATTTTAATTTTGATTTTCTCCTAATATTTTAACAAAAACAATTTTAAATCAAAGCAGTCATTTTAGTAAATAGATAAAATTCAAAGACCTTAGATGACATTGCAGTATGTTTGAAAAATAGATGTGTATATAATGTAAACCATCTAGATCACGTTTCTTCATACAACTGTTATGTAACACTATAGACACATAAAATACGATAAAAAGGCCAAAGAAAAGAAACAGATTCTGTATTCCATAAAGCTGGGCACAGGCTGACATGAAAAGTAATAGCTCACCATCGTGACAATCAGAAGCACTAAAATATTTTATGAACTGGTTATCAGTGAGTTAAGAAATTACTTCACACTTAGCCTTACCAATCAGGTAAACATGTATATTTGTCAATAACACATATGATCAGAAAACACAAAGGGAGGATTGATAACAAGGGAAACCAATCCTAATACTATACTACAGAAACCTATGTGCTTGTTTTACCACTGAAATTAAGTACAGTTTATTTATACAAAATATCCATGTATTAAAAACATTAATGTAAAAAATCACAAGTAGATTGCAATGCTACTTGATTTTAAAAAGCACCCTACTCTACAATTTACTCAATACTCCAATAAACTTGCCGCTCCCTTAAAGATGCATACCCTTACGGTGGAGATAAACTGATGTACAGAAGTGACATGTTTTATAACTGTACAATCTCCTGCATTATATGCATATATAAAACATAAATAAAACCTATGTCATATAACCTGGAAATATTCATCCAATAAAGGCAGTATTTTTGCAAACACTGCTATCTAAAAACAAACTGTAAATTTTAGAAAAAATATATTAGGCTCAAGGATAAAAGTGGAAAGATGGCACAAGATGTAATGTATCTACACTGCACTGTTTCCTGCCTTCCATTTTTAGAGTTCAGTCTCTGTTCAATCCTTTGCACTAACAAAAGTGTCCTGAGTACCACCATGTGGACAAAAGGAGGTATATAGCATAGGCTCTGAATAACTCTGAAAGGTTTTGACATTAACCAAGCCACAGCAACTTTATTACTTTCCTGAAGCAAATCTAAATAATTTCAAATATACCAGCCACTTTAAGAAAATTCCAAAGTTATCTTCATAAATATTGGACAGTAGGATTTTAAGTGATAAGAAATACAGGAAACTGGTCCTGGTATATTCCAAATATCTCAAAACTAATCTAGAACAATTTGAAGGACCTTATTAATATTATATCTCATCATATTTCAATTCTAAATATTGTTCTAGCTAAAAAAATCCTAGTTCAGAAAAATACCTTAAGCTCTCAGAAAGATAATCCTCTTGTATTAGGCAACATTGACTATAGCACACGTTTGTTAACCAAACATATAAATGAAATTGAAGAAGTAAAGCAAAATCCTCAAAACAGGTATAAATCAAGGAAACATCAATTTGAAACTGCAAAAATGTTTTAAAGATAAAGCCTGACAAATGAGAAGCACGTTTCAGGTCATAGTCTGCTTTCAGTTCTAATCATGTAAAACTGAAATAACTCAGTATAAAAGCAGTGTTAATCCAGAATGATGCCATTCTATCTAAACACAGAATGTGGCTCAGCATCTTGGAAATGGTATACAGGTACCTGATATTACAAAACACCCTTTCTCTCATGAGAAACTAAATTGGGTCTATATCAAAATGAAAAATCATTAACCAAAAAGACAGTGTGAAATAAATTAATCATTACCAACACAGTTACCAATGGAGAACTTCAAAATATTCAAATACAGACGTTAAAAACTCTAATAATGAGTCAGAAATGAGGGAGGGAAAAAGCACCTGTTGGAAATGTGTATGAAAAATTATCTTTTTAAAATTCAAGTAAATTAACATTTATAAAATCAGGCTAGGTAAGTTACAAGCTTTCAGAGTTGTAGTTCAGCCAGGAAAATGCCCCAAATATACAGATAACACCAAGTAATATATCTATATACACTGTTCTGTATAGCATTCTAGAAAGGGAACAAGCTCATAAAGATTTTAATCATGTTATTTTCTTAAAAGACAGCACCATTTTTTGGCATTATCACAGGAAGTGAAGCTTAAAATTAATTTATAAAGTTAAAAAATATTTTAAATATTTTAAATAAGATTTGGAATCACTAGAGAAGTACAAATAAGTCAACTTGAAAAAAATACTTATGCAATGTACCTGACCAGCAGTTCACGTAACCAAACTGAAAACATATATGGCCAATTTCTCTGATGGTATAAATTCACTGACTTCAAACGCAATTATGCCAGAAGAGAAATTGAACCATACAGTCATGGGTGCATCTGAACAAAGCAACCCATTTTAAAATCTGTCTCAATCTAGATATACTTGCTAGGAACTCTATTCAAACCAAATTTCATTTTCACTGTAGGTTCTCTGAAGGCATCCACACTTCAGCTTCTCTAATACCCATTTGCATTCTAAAATAAAAAGAAAAATTCTTCTGGATGTCTCTTTTCAAGTCTGAGAGTCCAAGATTTGGCAACAATCTCCTGATCGCTGTGGATCAAGAAATTCTGTCTCCCCTAGCTCATACTGTATATAACCACTTAGCTGAGCACAATCCAAGAGAACCACTAACAACCCACTGATAGGATAGAGCTTTGTTTTCCACCATCCCCACTGATTTACTCTGTGGTCCTTGATTACAGCTACCTGTGCTCTGCTAACAACATTTTCAGTTTCTAGCACATGATAGTTTCAAGTGAGATTAGTGATCTCAAGGTCCCTTCTGGTCTTAAACTATGAAACTATTAAAAACTTGTCATGTGACCCTACATCTATCCCAGTGCATGAATGAGGCTAATATTCAGATGATCTGACTTCATCTGTTTCAGATAATCCAGAGGGTATCTTGGGGAGAAAAAAAGCCTCTTTTCATTAGCCCTGCAAGACTGAACATTTTATTCATTGTTGTTGACCGTTTGCTAAATGATCCACTTCTTAAATGTCTGTAGGATTCATTTCACTTTATTCTATTTTGCTTTCTAGTGATAGCGTCTGCCATGGTAAGAGTCACAAAAAGCGTTTGTAAACAGTATCCAGTTATGCTCCATGATGCCTTTCTAAAGTGATTTTCACATATTTCCAGCTGTCTTGTGCCATCCAACTAGTCTTTTTGCATTCTAATCTGTCCCTGTACAGATATCCTTTTTTGGCACATACTGTTAGTGTGATGAGGTCATCAAGGAAATACATGTTGCCCGTGTACCACTTGCTGAGTTTTAAAGGTTGCCTCATTGACCCTATCATTGTCTAGTACCTACACTCTAAAGTAAAAGGTCTTTACATTGCAAGCAGGAATAATGCCTGCCTACCAGATTAATCTGAGTGTAGACAACTCGGAGACCACATATTATATAATTATTTGTTGAAGGATGTGCCATCACAATTTAGTTCCAACTCAAAATAAAGCCAAACCCGAACAACTGGCCAGCTTAGATTTGTGCACCTGAAGTTAAGTGAATGAGCCAGTTCTGAACTGGATTATCATTCAGAGATAGGAAATGCCTTTATTGGCCAGATATGATAAATTTCCAGACAGTCTGAATCCAGCAATATGGCGCACAAGGGTAGAGAGGATATCATAACAAAATCTTCATCTCCTCCTTTGGCTCCACAGAAGCAATTCAAGTGAGCTTGAATGTCCTGGGTGTGCTTCGTAAGCATAGGTCAGCTGGATGTGGAAACCTATGCCATGACTTTCTGAAGTGAACAGTAACATTTCATATGAACAGAGTTTCCCAGAACCCTACCTAAGAAAATAAATTTCAGTGGGAACATGTGAATTTAAAAACTCTACAACTGTAATTCACTCTGTAATAAGATGAATAAAACCAGTATTAACAAGACTGAAAAATCTGTACTGTCTTAAGATCATCAAATTGTAAGAAAATAAATTGTGTTTGAAGAGAAAAGCTCATAAGAACTATTTGGGCCTGTTGCCGCTCTAAATCAGAGAAACAGTAAAAATATAACAGATGGAATGAACTCACAAAATTATTTCAAAACTCTGACATGGCAATTAATGTAGTAAAAGGTTCGATCTAAGTGCACTATAAAATGTCTATATATTGTACAGTATATATATGGACAAAAATGCACTAAGTATTATGAAGATTAAATTGATTCATAAAGGCAAATAAGGTATAAACATGAACCAAAGTGTCTCTGGAGGGATGTTTATTTCCCACTGGCACGCTGTCGAGCCTGAGATACGTGATAGTAACAATCTGCTGGGTTGCACCTTCCGCTCGGGCCTGGAGGCCCCTGGGGACCTGGTGATCCTGGAGTGCCTGGGAGGCCTGGCACACCAGTGGCTGATAAAATAAAGATTGCAGTTAGCATAGACATCATCATTGTGCATATGAGCAGCCTCTTGGTATTCTCAAAAGCCTGGTCCTTTGCAGCAACTAAACAGCAAGAGACATGGAGTCTGATTCTGGCCACCAAAGAAAATCAGGGGTTACCTTATGAAAATCAATGGAATTACACTGGTCTAAAACTGGTGTGAGATCAGAATCATGTACAAAGAGTGCGTATTTGTTTTACAATGATAAAGCTAGAGACATTTACCTGAAGGGCCAGGTGGACCAGGATTACCTGGGAGTCCAATACCAGGCTCACCTCTTTCCCCCTTCTGTCCTCTGTAACCTACAAAAGATAAAAAGATAAAAAGAATAAGAGTGCCCTGTAAATATAACAATCTTTTTTCTAGGCACCTTACTGACACAAAACTACCAAAACAAACGTGAAAACTGATGCCCATTTTTTCTGAGGCTGGTAATCCAGCTATTGTACTATTTACCATCCTTTTTATTACACATGGGAAGATTTCTACCAGTAGCTGATAGATTCTGAGACAGTAGAGTATCAATGGATCAACTGGCCTCACCCTTTCCAAAGATTTTCTGCTACTTTGGTAAAGACTTCAGGACAAAAAAACTGAACATATATCCTGCTTCAATATTAACCACAGGGTGAAACGATATATGGTAACAAACAAAAAATTAGATGTAATAGAAAAAGTAAAAAACTTGCCTACGATGTATCTAAAGAAAGATTATGGGACTTGACAGTCTGTTTAACTGACCTAATTCACTACAATGTGCTCAGAATAGAATAGAATGCCAGCGGATAGCTTATATACCAAGGTAGTCAAACTTTCTGACCACCAGTAGCTCAACATCTCCCAGGAGCTACTGCAGCTAAATTTTTATCATTTGTATTATGCGTGTATTATAGATTGTAAGATTTTTGGGCGGGGCCTAAATCCTCCTGAGGGTTTGTAAAGTACTATGCATAGCTATGCCACTATATAAATGGGGGATGGGGGAGGAGCCCTTTAGTTATAGCGTACATCCACAGTGGTCTTCACTTTTAATACAGCGTTGCTGGAGCCTGTGAAGATTACAGGTTCCAGCATGCAACGGACGAGTGCTCACATGCTCAATAACTATGGATGGCACATTTGGATTTGTGCTCTGCACAGGCTACTACTCTGTACTGAAGATGAGTGGCTATGTTTGTTCAACTGTATGCAAACAAATTCAACCCTCAGCTGAATGAGAATTAGGTTCAGCCCTCCTGTTTCTGGGCAAGCTGTCAAGATGGTTCCATCAGCTGGGAAAACTCTGGATGTCCTTAGAATAGTAGTACAAGGGTCACTGAAATGATAATATTGCTTACAATTTCCCTCATCGTCAAAAAATAGGCCTGTGACTTTTACATTAAAGCAAAATGACTGATGGGAAATAAATATAGTTTAAGAGGAATAATAAATCTGACACCAACATCTAACTTTTATAAGGATTTTTGGGAGGCCCATTCTTCTCCTCCATGCAAGAGTAAAAGCGGGTGGGGTGGTGACATGCACTCAAGATACACTGAGAATTAATGCTCCATCCCTGGTTAAATTGCAACAGAGAAGATTAAATTTGCTGTGGATAAGGAACCACTATATTTCCAGTGTCTTACTATGTCAAGTAAGCTGCGCCTTTTTGGAGAAGCTGTCCCCCAATGAGAGGAAAATTAGAAGAGAAGGATTGTGAGGTGACCAATGAGCACTGAGTCAATTGTTATCTGAACAATAATGGGACTGGTAGTTGTATGGCTGAAGTAGCCGGTTAGCACTACTACATGGCAACACCCCTTCTTGTGACAACTCATGAACAAAATGGGAGGACATATAAGTATTGTGGGCACCAAATGAAACTATGTAATAGAATGGTACGCAGATTCATACAACTTTTCTATTAAACACATGATCATCTTAAATTTCAACAGAAAACCTATTATCAACTGCCATCATCCTTGGTCTCAGAGCAAAGCAGCGATTGGTAATTTAGTCTCCTCTCTCAACATCCCAACATCTCCCTTCAACACTGAAATGATAATTGTAGTCCATAAAATCCAAAACAGTAGAATACGCATGCAATGTGACATGCATGACAGGACAATCATACAAAAACAGGCAGGTATCTAAAAAGAAATCAAGCAACTGAATAATTCAGACAGAAAAAAAGCTCTCTTTACATCAGCTGTGCATTCTGGTAGCCGAGCCCCATTAAACAGAACTGTCTAAGACATCCACACACAACTGTGAAACCCCCAATACAAAAGGTGAAGGAGCTCATATTCGGTAATGGATCTTGAATTGTTTTTAAATTGGCATGATTAACAGTATTTGTGACTATATAAGTTAGCTGACTATGGAAGTTTTGTGCAATTCATTGCAGTTGCTACTGTTTGTGAAGGTCAATCACATAATTAAGAAGCTGATTACATTTCCTATTTATTATACCTCTATGTGTCTTAATTTTACAATTAGTAGTTAGAGTACAGTTTATCAGAACAAACCCAGCTAATTATACTTTAACAAAACAGTGCTACCATTAATCATTTATGTTTTGTATTTCTATATGCATGAGGCACAAAGAAATCACATTTAAAATACATCATGTTTACAATGTTTATAACATATCATATGTACATAATAATGCGGTCAGACAGGGACTGAGGCAGATTGACAAATACTGTAAACATTACTGAATTTCAAGTCAATAATAAAAAACCCCCTCAAAAACAATACTATATACACCAGGCACATTGTATGAGTGAAAATAGTATAAACAATGGCTAAGTGTGTTTGAGTACATATTCAAATGAGTCTTTTGTACATATTGGCATAGTAAGTTTCAATGACACCAACATTTAAGAAAACATTTCTCAGGTAACTTTTCTAAAAATAGTGCTTTATTTTACAGTGTGTGAACACTAAGAAAAACATGTAAGTATATTATTGGAGCACCTTTCCGAAACAATTCAGTATTTAACTCTTGCAATAAAACAGTTGATTTTATATGAGGTATATTTTATGCAGAAGTAGGTCCCATGATTACACTTCTGGAGGATAATATTACAATCTACCTGAGCAAATTTTTAACAAACTCATATCAGGCACAGAGGAATATAACTATACACCTAAGCAAGGTTTTAGGTTTATTACAAAAAACCCAGGCACAGATACGATGCTGTGTATTTTCTGTTGGCAGAGTTACAATTTCAGTAACAGGTTTTAATTTAATTCAAAAGGCTCACAAAGGCAACAGTTTTCCTAAAGTCTTTTAATTGTGTTCTGGAAGTTTTATTTTATTGTAATTCTTAAAACAACAAATACCCAGAAGATTTAGGCCCAACAGTATAATATGTGGATAGTTTTGGTAAACACTGAGTAGTGTGCAGAAAATATATACTATAATGGTAGAGTGCTGTTTTCTTCTCATAGACTGATTTGACTGGAATTTTACATACACTTTCTATATAGTGCTAACTGTAATAGTCTGTCTGCAGCATCATTACTAATAGTGATTAATACTAATAGTAATATTAATTACTAATAGCAATACTATTAATTACTAATAGTAATACTAATTCTGCTAATAGTCTATCAGCAGCATCACTACTCTCATCCAATAGTATATATTCAGGAGAACACAATTACAGGAGAAAAGTCACTTGAGTTATTTAATTTAGAAAAGCTTCAACAAGATTTTTTTTATGCAGTCCTGAGTCTCTTCTCCCCACACTGATACTCATGGGAGCTACAAGAGTAGTATCTAGAGAAAGATGAGGCTCTTTAGCATACATGAGAAGGGAAAGGAAAACAATGCCAAAATATCTGGTGCATTTTACTGTGTAAATAATCTAGATATTAAAGAACTCTGAAATACAAGATACCATACCATAAACAGTTGTAAGAACAAAATTCTCCTGTCTGATCTCCCCCGGATATTTTGTGTGTAGGGCTAGATCAGCCAAATCTGTGGTTGCAAGAATCATGTTTACCGCTTATGCTCTAGTGTAATATGGTATATGAAAAACAAACTGTTTCATACAGAAAGATCTCTGCCCTTCCCTTCTTGCTCTCAGTTACACCTGTGCAAACCCACTTAAATCAATGGAGTTAAGTCAGTTACTATAACTTTGAACATAATATAGACTCACATGAATGCTACTCCTGCAAATAACTTGTAAATCAATTGCATATATTTTTGTATGACATTTGTTTCCTTTAAGACTCCACTTATAGTACAGTAAAGTCCATGGAGTACCAATGGCTCTCATTAAGCTGGCATTTTACATTTCACTGGTAACACTGCCTTATGGTATCATGTTACAATATTCGTACTGTACACTTACTTTTAAAAAATGAAAAAGAAATGTAAAGAAGTCTCACTCACTATTACATATAGCAGGGGTGGGCAACATTTCAGAAGCGGTGTGCCGAGTCTTCATTTATTCACTCTAATTTAAGGTTTTGCGTGCCAGTAATACATTTTAACATTTTTAGAAGGTCTCTTTCTCTAAGTCTATAATATATAACTAAACTATTGTTGTATGTAAAGTAAATAAGTTTTTTTAAATGTTTAAGAAGCTTCTTTTAAAATTAAATTAAAATGCAGAGCCCCCTGGACCAGTGGCCAGGACCCGAGCAGTGTGAGTGCCGCTGAAAATCAGCTCGTGTGCCGCCTTCGGCACCCGTGCCATAGGTTGCCTAGCTCAACATATAGCCTAACAGCTTCACTGCTAGTCCTGTATTCCAGCATCTGTGCTGTAACTTTTGTTGATATTATATCGCTTCACTCCAAACCTAATGTAACATCATGATTATTTGTATCTGATACATTTTGTCGGATGCACCTACTGGTGAGGTTAACATCAGTTTTTCCTTGCATTGTAGGAACATTGTCAAGGCTTGCAGGGAACAATTCTGAGCTTTATTAAAATTTTATGAATCTGCTCCCAGTGTCCTTAAGTATGAATTTTTTTTTTTTAAATTTGAGCACTGAAGCACTTATGCACTGGCAACCTTTACTCTTCTCAAAAACCAGTGGCAGAACTACAGTTGAAAATAAGCAGTCCAGTGCACATTATCTCTCTGGTATACCAGGTGTGCACATGAACATATCCTGCTGAACCTAGACACACATGCACATAACATGCTATCTTGCTGAGACTAGACATACATGTATGTTACATGCCTCCCGAAGAGTCTGTCTTCTACATTTTTAATTGTCTCTGATTGCTCAGTATTTTAAATTTTGTTGCCTGCACCCAAGAATGTGATGAACAGGCATAGCAGGGAAGGGCATCTAATGCTTGTCTGTCCTCTTTGGTTTCTCACTACTGATGTAGGGGTAGGTAGGTAGGTCAAACTTTTGCTTTTTCTTTCCTTTAAAGTGCAATTTTATATCAACACGTCCATTTTCTTATGCATCAGAGGTGGGAATGCCTCTCATTTAGCTCAAGCCTTGTTATTTTATAGACTGAAACAGTGTACTGAAATGAAGGGCAAAATATGTGGTAATCCTGTGTCAATGGGGAACTACTTTTACTTAAGAATAAAGCACCAAAAATAAGCTTAATTTTTCTATAAGTATAGCTACTATCTTCACTTCTTGAAGCTCACAAACTTGAAGTAATTCATATTACGGTTTGCTACTTCTGAGAGTATCCACCAGGTACAATCTCATTGAACAATCTAACAGTGGCATTAAAATTGACCATTTACAGTGATCTGAATACTTAGAAAATTAACAAGTCACTGTTGCAAAACTCTAATCTCTTTTATTGCCTTCCTTGAGCCTTTATTCTTGTTTGTTCTTCTTATTCTGAGGTCACCACATTTTTCAAGCTTCAGTCAAGGGTTTGCTCTTATCAGTGTTAATAGTCTTTACTCTTCTTTTAGCTCTTCATTCCACACATCTTCAGATTTGCTTTCATGTTCTTCATTCCAGTCTGACTTGCTCTGACTCCAGAGCAGACCAAACTAACAAAAGATAATAATAAAGAACTACCTATACATATACTATAAATTATATACTATCCCCAAATCATTTGTATATATTTTATAAATTCTTCTGTCATTCTTTTCCTATTAATTTCCCATGCCAGTGTGGTTTGTGATGAAATACAGGAGAATCCAATTATAATGAAATCAGTTTCTGTGAAACTACTTCTATGGTGAAGGATGGTACAGTAGAATCAAAGTCCCAAATTGTTTCAGTGCACTGTACTGTGCAATTTGCAGTTTTGAATATAGTGAAAATCCAATTACTGTGAAACTGTTTTGTGAAAATAAATGACTTGACTGTAAGAGAGGTACATTATATGGGGAATATTCTTTCCCTCGGTCTTTTCTCATCAGTGCTCTCTCTGGATCAGAGCTGCAAGAACTCAGACTTAGAGCTCAAATCTTTGCTTCTCAGGGGATAACCTGGTTAGTAGAAATGTGTATCAGATATGTTAAGAGCTACAACTGAGCACTGGTATAGTTCTTCTTCCACGTGAATGTGTTTTGGACCAAATCACTTCTATAGCAGGTTTAGCTAAGCTATCTGTCAGTATCTAAACTTTATCATTTATTAGAATAAAATGGATTGATTAGGCATTTTTAATAAGGAAATACCACACATTTGCTATGGGTTAATTCACAGATCTATTCTGGAAATGCAGTAGTATGGTTTTAAAAGTTAATCATTAAGAAGCTAGATATATAGTTCTAATTTAACTATCATTAGCAAGTATATGAAGACTAAAAGCGCGATACCTATGAACATTTTATTAGAAACCCTACCTTGAGGTCCAGGTTCTCCTGGTGGCCCTGGTAATCCATCTTTTCCTGGTGGACCTGGTTTCCCATGACTGTGAGAAGCTAACATTGCAGCTGGCAGCTTCAGTTGGGATACAAACTGAGCCATCCTCTCTTCATTAACAAAGGACATAGAAAAGAAAATGTGTAAGAGATTTGGTAGCACAACATATGAAAATCACTAAAACACCAGCCTCAATTTCCAGACTAATCCAGAACTAGTTACCAGAAGTGATTTTAGCTAATCCTTTAAACAGATAATACCTTGATCTTACAAGGTGCTGGATACTCCTATAAGCACTGAGAATCTTCAACTCCTTTGACATTAACCGCAGGAGTGCTTACACCTCCCAGAGTTGAGCACTAATGAATAAGCACTAACACTAATATTCTGCTGTGTATATATATATTTTTACTATTTACAGTTCCCACCATCTCCTGGTGATGGAAGTATATGGATACATGGCTATAGAACAGTATGTAAATGGAATGAAATTCACTCCTGTGCAGAGAGTCCACACAAGATCTATAATTCCACGTAAGGTACAAAAACAGGGCTTAAGTTGGACTTAAATTCTACACATCCTTGCACTGGCTGCCCTCTGCACTGGGGTGAATTTCCCTCTATGGTTACCTCGCTGACCTGATGGAGTGTCTGAAGGTGTCAAACCTAAAAGTGATCACAGTTAGAAGTAGAGCCAAGTCAAAATTGTTCAACACTTGACTTGTCAGGGAGCGTGCAAGTAACCCATTTCCCAGTGTGTGGAGAAGGAGGAAATGTTGATTTCATTAATGAAGAAAAACCATTCAGATAGGGGTTCCACTAAGTCTTGCTGGCTCACTGCCTCTGAGATACAGGACTTGGAAGTGGCATATTCAGGATTTAGCTTTTGGGCTAGTTGTTGGAGTGGCAAAGAAACTGCTTATGATGGTTGGGCAATTTCCTAATTACAACCATGTCTGCTGCAGAGATTTTCAATTTAAAATATTAATATTACATGAGAATCAGACCAATGGTCCATCTAGCCCAATATGCTGTCTCTGACGGTGGCCAGTGTCAGATATTTCAGAGGGAATGAACAGAACTGGGCAATTTTGAATGATCTATCACCTGTTGTCCAGTCCCAGCTCCTGGTAATTGGAGGTTTAGGGACAATATAATCCACTTGCGGCTGCCTTGTTAACTCTTTAGATGTAGTCACAGATTGTTACTGTATAATTCTGAATCCATTCTAATGTTGTGGATTCAAAACTTTAACTCAAAGTCAGAACATTTCTGGGCTTGAAGTCCGTTCATCAGAGAATTTGAATAAAGAGCCGCATGGGCAGAAAATAAAATATTAAGGTGAAAAATGGAGCAGAGAACAGGCAACATACAACTCTATTTTAAAACATAACTGTGGGGTTCCATGCATATGAATGATTCCAAATCACTGCATTTATGGTGCTGGGTGTTCTGCATAGAAAAACATATGCACAAATGGCTTTCCATAGCATGCAAGTTCTGCTTTTTTAATATTTCTGTGCAAGAATGACAACACACAAACATAGGGCCTGATCCTGTAGCCACTCCAAGTACAGGACTCCCATTCTCATTGGTGGGAGTTCCACTTACAGAGTGACTACAGAAACAGGCTTACACCAGTCTTGTAACACACTAATATTATTCTGCATAAGTTTGGCCCACTTGTTAGTGCCTGGATTGACAAGTTAGAGGGACAGGTTTGATTCCTGAGCTTTGCAGGGCTTTGAAGGCTGCACATTCAACCCTAACTTTGCTCTGCAGTAACCACTATGGCAGAAGGGAAGGAGGGACCTATATCAAGCAATCATAAACCAAGCAGAGCCAACTGATTGGGGGGAAGGAGGGAGGAGAAGGTACAAGTGGAAAGGAAGTTTCTACTGAGGACTGGGAACAGGAAAATTCTCTCTTAAGGGTATACTAATTTATTCCTCAAACAGGAACAAACAAACAAACAGGCCTTATTGGTGTTCAACGTCCACACCAAAACTAGTGCCAGCTGTGAATACAAACAGCAGAGTATTCACAATTAAGGTCAGAGAAGTTAGTGTACATGCTACAGTTGATTGATGTATTTGTTTGAATAATCATTCTTTTTTGGTAAGTGAATTTTTCATAAACCAGTCCTGATTTTTTCAAGCGTGTCTGCTATTTGTGTATATGCGATGAATAGCTTCTACAAATATTTTTCAAACTATGAGTTGTCATTAATGATTTGCTTTGACTATTTGGTTATCATTGTTCATGCTGTGAAGAGATCTGCCAAAATGACAGGGCATTACTTCTGCTTCTCAACTAGAAAACTAACTTTTTAAATAGAACAGCAAATGACTACATTGCAGTAAGAATTAATGGCTGAATAAACTTGCCTCAATTCATGAAACATTCACAATTTGCAAATATTTTGGGAATTCATGACAGAGGCTGAACACTCACAAATAACATACGTTAATTATTGCCTTGAGCCAATATCTCAACTCCTTTTAGGAATGGTTTAGTATTTCTTAAGTAAAGAGGAGACATAAATAAGGAAACATGTCAAAAAGTAAAGAGAGTATCAATGTATATTTCAACACCAAGGACTGAAGTTAACATGACACAATTCCATCTGAAACACATACCATGCAGAAAAGCAGTTAACATGCATAATAGTATGCATATTTTTTCTAAAGAACTGACATTATAACTCTTGAGGCTAATTTATTTATGGAGAAAGGACAATTAAATAGATATTTTGGAATGAGACCACTGTGCAAAAAGTGAAGCTTAAATACATTTCTAGATTATCTTTCATACGTGTGATATACTATATACATTATTACGGTTGAAGTTTAATGTTAAACTAGCTAACAGTTATAACTAATAGTTAAAACAATTTAGGTAATAGTTAAATCTAATTATTATTTTACATATATTGTGACAGGGTCGGGATGGATGTCTACAGGAGAGTGTAGAAGGCAGATATCTTAGACCCAGATAAAGCAGGTCCCTTTTCCCTGGGTAAGATAACAGGAGTGGTTCCAGAACAATCAAGAACTTGCTGGACCCAGTTATGGCAAGCAGGCTAATTAGAACACCTGGAGCCAATTAAGAAGCTGCTAGAATCAATTAAGACAGGCAGGTTAATCAGGGCACCTGGTTTAAAAAGGACCTCGTTTCAGTCAGTGAGGGGCATGCAAGGAGTGGGAAGTGAGAGGGTATGCTGCTTGTGGACTGAGGAGTACAAACGCTATCTAGCATCAGGAGAACAGTCCTGTGGTGAGGATATAGAAGGTGTTGGGAGGAGGCCATGGGGAAGTAGCCCAGGGAGTTGTAGCTGTCATGCAGCTGTTACAGGAAACACTGCTGTGATCCACAGGGCCCTGGGCTGGAACTTGGAGTAAAGGGCGGACCCAGGTTTCCCTCATTTCTCCCTCTCCATTGCATACAAGAGAAGTTGACCTGGACTGTGGGTCCCACCAGAGGAGAAGGTCCCTGACCTGTCCCCCGACCCACTAGGTGGATCAGCAGAGATGGCAGGGATTGTTCTTCTCCCTTTTTCCCCATGCTGGCCAGTGATGTGGTTAGCTGAGTGAATGGCAGGTTTGAGCCACTTGCAAAAGTGGCCAAACTGAGGGCTGCCATGAATCTCTGAGGCAAGCAAATCTGCCAATAAGTGCAGGACCCACCAAGGCAGAGGAGGAACTTTGTCACAATATCTATTTAAACATATTTTAATACATTTGGCAATATGTAAACAATTCTGGTTTAAAATACTCTACATATTTATTAGTTATTATGTTTCTCCTTTTAGAGTAGTTTTATAACAAAGATTAATAACAAGACAGTTTTTAACAAACATTATTCTCATCCACTTGTTATATCATTTATTGTTTTGCACATGGTAGTGAAGATATTTATACGTTCAAGTATTATGTAGTTTAATTAAATATTGGTTATGAGAACCAACTTACTTTATTAATATAATTATAATACATGTAATTTCATGAGTTTTATAACACAGATAAAATGCCCAAATAAATGGACATGGCTCTAATTGCAGTTTAAAAGATGAATAATTTTAAATATTTCTATATACTTTCCATCCCAGCTGTCTTAGCAGGTTGATTACAATCCAGTTTAAACCAGTCAGTGAGTGGCCAGAAATGTGTGCATTAAATATAGGGGTTGCCAGGTGTCTGGCTTTCAACTGGAAAGACCGGTCAAAAAGGACCCTGGTAGCTCTGGTCAGCACCGCTGACTGGGCCTTTAAAAGTCCAGTCAGCAGTGCAGCAGGTCTAAGGCAAGCTAGTCATTACCTGTCCAGGCACTGTGCTGCGCCCTGGAAGTGGCCAGCAGGTCTGGCTCCTAGACAGGGAGGCCATGGGGCTCTGGGCACTACCTCCGCCCTGAGCACGAGCTCCGCACTCCCATTGGCCGGGAACCAATGGGAGGGGCAGTGCCTGTGGGCGAGAGCAGCACGCAGAGCCTCCCGGCCCCACCATGAGAAGCTGGACCTGCTGACACTTCCGGGGAGCAGTGCAGTGCTTGGACAGGCAGGGAGCCTGCCTTAGCCCTACAGCATCACTGCCCAAGGTCTGAGTCCCAACCCCCTGCCCCAGCCTTGAGACCCCCCCAAACCCAGAGCCCCATTCTGCACCCCAAATCCCTGCCCCAGCCCAGAGCCCTCACTCCCCTTTGCACCCCGACCCCCTGTCATAGCACAGAGCCCCATCCTGCACCCCAAACCCCTCATCCATGGCCCACCCCAGAGCTCACACCCCCAGCCCAGAGCCTGTACCCTCTTCCACGGCCCAACCCCCCGCCTCAACCTGCCGCCCCCTCCCACACTCTGAACCTCTCAGCCCACCCCCCAGCCTGCAGCCCCCTCCTGCACTGTAAAACCCCTCAGCCCCAGCCTCACCCCAGAGCCCTCAACCCCTCCTGCACCCCAACTCCCTGCCCCAGCCCCTTCCAACACTTTGAACCCCTCATTTCTGGCCCCACCCCAGAGCCTGCACCCCCAGATAGAGCCCTCATTCACTCACACCCCAATCCCCTGCCCCAGCCCAGTGAAAGTGAGTGATGGTGGGGGACAGTGAGCCACCGAGGGAGGGGAAATGTAGAAAGTAAGGAGTGGAGCCTTGGGGAAGGAGCGAGGTTAGGGATTCAGTTTTGTGCAATTAGAAAGTTGGCAACCCTAAGTAGATGACTGCCTATGACTCTAAGAGTTAATATGAAGGAGACAGACTATCTCACTGGAAGATTTTGCAGCTTATTAGTACAGTGTCTTTGGTTAGCAGGTGGCAGTAAATACCCAAACCTTTTAGCTGTATAAAACAGGGATGGATGTATTGTGGGAGAATAGGCTTTCTGTGCCTCCTTAACAACCTCCAGGCCTCCCATCAAAACCTTTAGTGTGAGTGAGAGTGAAAATGTCTACAATGCAGAGTTTGGTCACCAAAAGTTATGCTGCTTTAATTAAAGCACTTTAATTAAACTGTTGTTGCATGTCCACACTATGCTCCTTGTGCAGGGCCGGTGCAACCATTTAGGTGACCTGGGATTTGGGGGGGCACCATTTTCTTGGGCAGTGACCATGGCAGCCGGATCTTCGGCCGCCTTGGTCGCTGTTGGCATTTAGGCGGAGGGAGCTGGGGCAGAGGAGCGCAGGGAGGGCCACCTGCAGCAAGGATGGGGTGGGGCGGCACACAGGGGAACTCCCCGCCCCAGCTCACCCCTGCCCTGCCTCCTCCCCGAGCACGCCGTGGCTGCTTCACTTCTCCCGCCTTCCAGGCTTGCAGCACCTAAGCTGATTGGCGCCGCAAGCCTGGGAGGTGGGAGAAGTGAAGGAGCTCACCCCTGCTCTGCCTCCTCCCTGAGCACACCACAAGGGAGGCACCTCAGGGCAGAGGGGGGTAGCTGCCATGGGGGGGAGGCACTTCGGTGGGGAGAGGGGAGCGCAAGATGGAAGTTTCGCCTAGGGCGCAAAACATCCTTGCACCAGACCTGTCCTTGTGTCAGCAGAGTGCATCCACACTAGCAGCTCTTGCATTGACAAAGAGAGCAGGGCACTGTGGGTAGCTATCTCACTGTGCAATTGGCCGCAGGGTGTTTTGGGAAGGGTTTGCACTGCCTCATGGGGCAGGCACAGCATCACATGATGCAGGTTTTTCAATCCCATTGTTCCATAGGCATCTTACTAGACTGCCAGCTGCTTTTCAACTGAAATGGGGGAGGGGGAAGTGTGTGACAGGGAACGTGTGCGGAAGGGTGGGGGTGGGAGGAGAGACAGACTGTGTGTTTTGGGGCAGTGTGAAAGAGAGAGTGGGAAGTGTGGCAAGTGAGAGAGACAAAGTGTGTATTGAAGGCATAGGCGGTGCACGAAGTAGCCCCCTGGGCCTGCCCCTTCTCCCCAAGGCCTGCCCATGCCCTGTCCCTTTCCTCTTTCCTGTCCCTCCCGGAGCCTCAAACTCCCCACCCCACAGCTGGAGGAGCCCCAGTCAAACCTCCCCCGAGCTGCCAGCTGGCCCACTCTATGCACACCAGCTGGCCCAACCTCCAGGCTGCCAGCTGATCCGAGCACCAGCCCAACCCCCAGGCTGGCCTGAGCTGCCCTAGCTGCTGGCCCAAGCTGAGCCCCTGCCGGCTTAGGGGGAGAAGAGGAGTGAGGGCAGGGCCTCAGAGTGAAGCATGGGCAGGGCCATGGCCTGGGTTAATGGAGACTTAGCCTCCTCTGGCCTATTATATCCACCACCCACGGTTGCGAGAGTATGTGTAGGGGGAGAGTGAGTGTGTCGGCATGCCGTCTCTAAGTGCAGACAGCCGCAGGAAGCAACCAGTCCTGAGGGGGGGAAAGGGATATCCTGACATGAACCCCCGCCTCCCTCCCTCACTCTGTACAGCACAGCAGTCTCTCACATGCACACACACATCCACCCCGCCTACCTGCCTGCCTCTGTGTTCGTAGTGCAGAAGAGAGAAGCATTCCACATTAATGATTTGCTCTACACAAATATCTACAGCAGGCCTGCACAACTTGTAAAGTGGCGAGGGCCACATTACTCCAAAGAAAACAGCTGAGGGCTGAAACCTCCCGGCCCCGCGGAAACACTCCCCCCCAGCACCTCCTGGCCCCATGGAAACACCCCGCCCCAGCGCCACCCAGCCCTGCAGAAACAAACCCTCCTTCCCCAGCACTGCCCCACCAAAACAGCTGTGGGCCAAAAAGGAAGTTTGGGGGTGGGGAGGTGATACTTGATTTTAAATCAACCAGGGGCTCTCAGCTGAAGAGGTGGCTGGGAGCCCTCAGGGGCAAATTAAAGGGCTGGGGCTCCGGCAGCTGGGGGAACCCAGAGTTTTGCGGGGCTGGGCAGGGATTTAAAGGGCCCAGAGCTCCTGCCGATGAGGGGAGCCTGAGCCCTTTAAATCCTAGCCCCAGCCCGGATGCTGGAGTCGCGGCCGGGAATCAAAGGGCTCTGGGCTGCCCCAGCTGCGGGGAGCCCTGAGCCCTTTAAATCTCAGCTGCGGCCAGGATTCAAAGGGCTCTGGGCTGCCCGCAGCTCTGGGCATATGGCCTGCGAGCCGTATGTCGTGCAGGCCTGGTCTACATTAATGCTTTGTTGCTTTAAGTTTGCCGCAAAAAGCTTTATGCCTCTAGTCAAGGTGGTTTTGTCGCTGAAACTGAAGAGTTTTGTTGCCAAAAGTGGCATTGCAGTGTGTACACCTGCACTGTTCTGCTGTCAAAATCTGCCTTTTGGTGACAAAACTGCAGTGTAGATAAGGCCAGAGAGATAGAGAGAGAGAGATGCTGACCACTCTGGGATGGGCAATGCAGTCTGAGGGAGGGAAAGGAGAATCTAGCCGTGCCCTGGTCTGCTCCAGAGCCTGAACAGTGACACGGAAAAGCTGATTGCAGCTTTGGCCATGCTCATTGACCTCAGAGTTATGCCACTACTGCCCAAAACTGATGTAAAATCCTAGCACTCTGAGTTCCTCCCTACCTGCTTCGGGCTAGGTCAGAAATATTAAAGCTATTCATGCTGTTGGTGCTTCTGCTTCCAACCCTGATTAGAAACAATAAGGATAGATGTGTATAACATGAAAAATAGGGTTTTCTGTTTGTTTTTGTTTTTTAAAGTGAACCTCAACCCAGCTGCAGTTTGGCCTATATTTGCATTTTGGATTAATCTTTGGGGCAATTACATATTTTTATTTTATCCAAATGAGTTCACCCGTCTTTAACAGTGAAAAAGCAAGCAGGACAATGGTCCACTACTTAAGAAAAAGGGCTACAATAAATACAGAACGACTGGAATTGGGCCTTAATGAACTCGATGAACCAATCAAAGCACATAATTGAAAGTCTTCCAGTGAGATGTAAAGGAAGTTACACAACCTTAACACAACTGAAATTTTTGTGAGAAAAATAAGCAATATAAGGCAAAAAGTACAAGTAATGGGAAACTTAGAAATTAGCAGGATGTAAGAATCTGGAAACACAGAACACAGTTTATGTATCAGAGCATGGCAGAATAAGAATAAAAATGTAAATACCATATATCTTCATTTAAAAGCCACCCATAATTACTAACAACCTTCATTTAATAGCTATACCTTTACCATCTAAGATACAAGGGAAAATAATTAAATTAAATAAATGCTACATTGTTCTTGAAGCTGCTTTTGATTTAAAGCTAATGGCAGTTAATGTAATTTAAGAGAAGCTGTGGCTTCATTAACAACGTATATGAACTGTTTTCTCTTAAATCAATACACAGTTAATGAGGAGCTTCTGAATTAGTTGGAAATAAAACTGCACAGTCCTAAACGCTGTCCAGTTAATGCAAGATGACAATGGGAATTTTACCTCTGTGGGATCAGGCCCTTCACATTCCAACTATTATTTATTTTTTTACTTTTGCTATTACTATTAACATTTTGAACAATCTTTGTTTTTTAATGCTAAGCTGTATTGCATGTTCTGGTTAACAGATTTTTGAACATGAGGTAACAGTTATTTGTACTTAAGTGTAAAGAATCAGTCAAGCAGAAAGGATGTCCTTGCACAATTGTTTAGAAAAGGTACACAAAGATTATACGGAAGTAAACATCTAGAACAGAAGATAAGATTTACATTTAGTTGTACAACATTTCATTTCCTTACCTTCAAAAACCCTAAGAACCTCTTGTTTGATGTATTTTTTCATTTCTTCAAATGAAACTGTGTCAGCCTGATGGAAAAACCAACAGGGGACACACATCAGTAATCTACAAATGTGGAAACAGAACATTCTGAAAGCAGCATGTCTGATGCTGCTGAATAGATAAATTTAATCAAGGGATAGTGTAGTTGCACTGAGTGTACAAAGGAAAGCACATAAAGCTTTTGCTGGAGATTAAACACTGAGAGAAGTTAAGGTGTTTAATTAGCTGCAAAGGCTGTTTATTGCAGTTACACTATAATATTATGAACAATTACTGATCCTATGAAATAAGCAGCAACATGTTCAGATTATATCATTAAAATAAGCATGTTTTTGTGTCATATGTTTTAGCACAAATTTGTCACTATCAGATCTGTGAAAGACTTTCTAAAGATGTCCAGTGTTGTTTTATCATTCTAATCCTTTGTATGTTGCTTGTCTATTTAGATTGTCAACTCTTGGGGGGAGGGATTGTCTCTTGTTCTGTGTTTGTGCATGTAGCAAAATGAGGCACTAATCTTGGCTGGGGACTATTTTTGTTATTGTTATTTGTTTTTTGTATTAAAGTAGCATCATCAATGCTGATATGATGAATAACTCAAACCACAGCAGGGTGAAATATCTATTATCTGAATGATTGTGTCTTCCAAGTTAATAAATATTCAGAGCACAAAGGTGTGTGTATGGAAAAAACAAAAGGTGTGTGAATGAAGAAATGCAGTGTTAGGAAGTATTTAGTGTTATTTTTAGGTACTAATTTCTGGGGAGAGGGTTGGGATGTGTTTCTTTCTTACATACTCTCACTTATATTTTAGGTCTTTATTTTATAAAGCTTCATGTATAAAACTAATTGTATAGAGTAATCATCTATCCAATTCGTCAAAAGC
Organism: Chelonoidis abingdonii; assembly: GCF_003597395.2. Lineage (NCBI taxonomy): Eukaryota > Metazoa > Chordata > Testudines > Testudinidae > Chelonoidis > Chelonoidis abingdonii. Next base: position 57,828,610 of record NC_133771.1, on the reverse strand, counting down.
AAAATTTAATTAATTGAACTTAAGCTATTTTCAGTCTAGCAGAGACTACCACAGTTCAGGTATAGAACACTAACAAAAAAAGAGAAAAGAAAATTAAAAATGATGGCTTGATTGCTTGCACTGATTTTTTTTCATTTGATAACGGAACAATTACACAGCTCAAAGTAACTTTAGTATTTGTGACGTATTGTACTGGATAAGTATGGATTCATTTCTGCTCCCCAGAACGCACAATGTTTACTTCTCTAGGTTCCCCCAGCAACCAACCAAAGCACTTTATTTTCTTACCGGAAGACCCGGAGGACCTGGGGAACCTGGGGAACCCTGATGACCAGGTGATCCTGGATAGCCCCTGTCTCCTGGTGGTCCAGAAGGTCCTATAACCCCCTTTTCTCCTGGAAGGCCAGGTTTTCCTCTTTCACCTTGTGGACCTCTGTCCCCTGGAATACCTTGATCTCCCTATTCAAAATAAGAAGCATAGAGAATACGTCTGTTAGGCTACAAGGTGCCACAGGACTCTTTGCTGCTTTTACAGATCCAGACTAACATGGCTACCCCTCTGATACTTGATAGAGAAGATTGTTGTTCTATATTAATCAATCACTGTGAAAACTCAGTCAAGAATGTTGGGAAGAAACTTCTCTCCTGAATGACACTGAATGTCCATTTGGAGAGGGAATCATGTTTGCAAAATAATTCAGAAGCTGATGCTTTCATTGAAAAACAAAGGAGACCATATTCTCTTTTCATCTGTTGTAATGTTTACATTCAATGACAAAGAAAATCATAGGTGCTTTAAGTGGGGATGCTGGGGGTGCTGCCATACCCACTGGCTTGAAGTGGTTTACATCATATACAGAGTTTACAGTTTGGTTGAACAGCTCTCAGCACCCCTACTATACATATGGTTCCAGCAGCCCTGCAGAAAATGTTGATGTACAAGAATGAACTAAAAGACCATACATAACGATTACACCAAGCATTACTGGGTTTCAAAACATGGTCTCTCTCTAAAATAGATGAAAATAAAATTAAAAGTTCTTGGGTGGTTATGCCTGATCAAGAGCCTAATAGTTTTCTTTCTATCAAATCGATCACACTTTTATGTTCCCCTCTGCCATATTATCTGAGCACCTCACAATCTAATTAATCCTCACAACAATCAATGAGGTAGAAGGACTATCATCCACATTTGATGATGGGGATCCAAGAGACTGAGACTGAATGACTTGCCTAAAGTCACATGGGATCAGGCCAAACTATTAAATGACTAGAACCACAGAAAGCCTAATCTTCCCCTCTCTTTCTCTAGTGAAGACTTACAGCAGACCCTAATACCAGCAGGTTGTAGAGCAGGGGTGGACAAACTACGGCCCCTGAGCTGTTTTAAGCTGGCCCAAGAGCTCCTGCCATGACCCCAGGTCAGGGGCCGCACCATGTGGCTTGGCCTTGCTCCGGTGCTCCAGTTGTGGTGCCGGGTTGGGGGCCGCACCGTGCAACTCCCAGAAGCAGCCGCATGTCCCCGCTCCAAAGGTCAGGGGGCCGCTCCATGCATAGGGGCCGGAAAAGGGATATGCCAGTGCTTCCAGGAGCTGCTTGAGGTAAATGCTGCTCAGAGCCTGCACCCCCTGAGCCTCTCCCCAGGCTCCAAACTCCTCAAATCCCAGCATGGAGCACCCTCCTGCACCCCAAATCTCCCATCCCTTTCCTGCACCCCTGCCCCAGCCCTGATCCCCCTCCCACCCTCTGAATCCCTCAGTCCCAGCCCAAAGCGCCCTCCTACACCCCAAACTCCTCATCCCCAACCCCACCCCAGAGCCTGCACCCCAAACCAGAGCCCTATCCCCTCTCGCACCCCAACCCCAATTTTGTGAGCATTCAAGGCCTACCATACAATTTCTATTCCCCATTGTAGCCCTCAGGCCAAAAAGTTTGCCCACCACCGTTGTAGAGGGTGTTAACATATGAAACAGGGCAGAAGGGACACAATATAGATATAAATAGACTAACAGGAGTTATATTATAAAGAGAAAAAAGTTGCTAAACCTTAGTAGTTCAATGAAATGTAAGGGGAGCTGAATACGAATTTGCATTCAGTACAGCAAGTATCTAAAAGCTGTGCCCAAATGGGAGCTGCACTGGAATTTGACTTGTGTTCTCAATGGGACATGCCTCCCTATTAAACTGAGTGTAGCAATATGATGCATTGTAGAACTCTGTGGGCTGCATTTGTCCCATAGGCCATATTTTGGCCACTCCTGCTATAGTGCACATAAAAAGGGAAGGGAAAGAAATATATCATATCAACACAGTTTCTACTGAGTCAGGTGATAATAAATCAATGGGATATTTATGTGCCATTTTCATGATGTTGTAATAAGGAACATATAGACTCAATATACCAGGCACAAATTAGAGAAAAAAATACAGTAGACATTTGAACAGATTTGGTATTTGATCTTGATGGTAAAACGGTGAGAAATTAAGTGCATGTGTTTTTCTGGACTTGGTGTGTTCCACAGTTTCAGTTCATCAAAATAATAGCAGATAGAAGAAGTTGTTTTTAATGATTTACTTCCTTGCAAACAAAACAAAGCAATTATAGCCAGCAACAGTTTTAATCAGGCCTTGTGTGTTCCTGGCTGAGATGTCGCTTGATTTATTTTGTATGAAGAAATTAAATCTTTAAAAATGACTTACTATCTTTGTTATTAGTCTGCTGAACTTAAGCTGTGGAACAGAATGCAGCAAGTCATGCATTTGGACTGCTCATGAACAAATGATGGCCCTTAAGGGTCAATGACTCTCCTTGCTGCACCACTTAAAATTAATGTTAAGTTACACAACTGGAAGTGACTAGTACAAAGAATTTATTATTTTTGGATGAAATCCTGAATGTACAGTAATAAGAGCAAAGTAAACAAGTATATTAGTTGGATTAATAGGATGCAATACAATGAAGTATTAGTTAACTATACAGAGATTTGAAGCATTATTCACTCACAGTAAAATTGTAACTGTACATTGCGTAGGAGTAAGCACAGATCCTTAAAGACTGCATGATAAAAAGGACACAGAGAAAGGGAAGGATGTACAGCAGGAAGTTAGATATCTCTTTTTATCAGTCATTTGACCTCCAAATCTCTGATTTCCAGTGAGTCAGAGCTTATTAATCACTATAGTTAGAGCTTCACTATAAAGACCCTTGTGATTTGTGATGTTTTCCTGAATTAATTGAAATCATAATGAATTTCTGACTGGGCTTTAAATTGTCATTGCTAAGTGTGCAGACATCATAAACTGTGGAAAGGCTATAACTGCAAATAAAATAAAATAAAAAAACTCCAGTTACCTACCTTTTGTAACTGTTGTTATTTGAGAGGTGTTGCTTATGTCCATTCCATACTAGGTGTGTGCGTGCCCACGTGCGCAACTGTCAGAGATTTCTGTCTTAGCGGTACCTGTAGGGCCGGCTGTGGCACTGTCTAGAGTGCTGTGCTCATGCTGTGGTATATCAGGCGCTGTCGGACCACACCCTCTCAGTTCCTTCCTACCGACAACTCCGACGGAGAGGCAGGAGGGCGGGTAATGGAATGGACATGAACAATGCATCTCGAAGAACAACAGTTACGAAAGGTAGGTAACCTTTTTACTTCGAGTGCGTGCTCATGTCAATTCCATTAAAGGTGACTTGCAAGTATTATCAGTGGACACGGGTTCAGAGTTCACCATCGTGCAGCTTGTAGCACTGCTCTGCCAAAGCCAGTGTCATCTTGAGGCTGCTGGGTCAGCACATAGTGTGACGTGAATGTATGAATGGACGAACATGTGGCGGCCCTCCTGCTCATCTGTACTTAGCCATGCAGCAGCCACGCCATCACGTGCAGCAATGCCAGGTTCAGGTACAGCAGATTGCTGTGGTTTTCGGACAGCAGATCCAGCTGGAGATGTAACTGCAGTGGATCAGTCACCGAAAGACTCAGCAGCATGCCGAACCAGTGCTGGCGAGGCCAGGGCTATGAGGATGACAGATGCTCTTTCTTGCTTTACCTTTAGCAGGACTCAGTGGATAAATGGCACTGGCAGAAAGGCATACATCAGCATTCCCGACCAGGGAGGTAGGTGGGTGGCCACCAGAAGGATGGCATACCACACACAAAATTTCCAGAGGCTAAGCATCTCCCAACACAGGGCAGAAAGGCCTGGTGCCGCCCTACCTGTTGATGGAATACATTGCGGCCATATTGTCCATGAGGACCTGCACCACCTTGCCTCTCAGGTGGGGCAAGAATGCCTGACAGGACAGGAGTACCACCTTGAGCTCCCTGACATTGATATGAAGGGTTATACTGTGCTGCAGCCAGCAGCCCTGGGTATTGAGCTCGCGCAGCTAGGCCCTCCAACCCAGATCTGACACGTCCAAGACTAGGGTGAGCAACGATGATGAGGACAAAAGGGAACTCCCTGCAGCACTGACTTGGGGGCTAGCCACCAGTCCATGGACAAGAGGACATGGTTCTGTACTGTGACCACTCTGTCCAGGGAGCGCCTGCTGGGAATGTAAACCATTGCCAGACACGTCTGCAGGGGTTGCAGATGAAGCCGGGCTTGACTGACCATGTATATGCATGCAGCATGATGATCGGGTGCTTCCTTATGTGGGCAATGAGATCTGACATGGCCTGAAAGCGTGCTTCCAGAAGGAAGGCCCTGGCTCACGTGGTGTCGAGAACCACTCGGATAAACTCTAAGCACTGGACCAGCGTTAACATGGACTTTCTTATGTTTATTAACAGGCCCAGATTGCTGCAGGTGGAATGCATCAGATCGAGGCTTCTTTGCACCTGCTCCGGAGGCCTGCCCTTGATGAGCCATTCGTAAAGGGACGGAAAGATCTGGACCCCTGAATGTCTGAGGTACGCTGCTACCAGCATCATGCATTTCATGAACACCCTGGGAGCCGAGGACAGGTCAAAGAGTAGCGCTGTGAACTGGAAGTAGCGCCCAGCCACTATGAAACGCAGGAAACGTCTGTGTCCTGGGAATATGGAGACATGGAAGTAAGCATCCTTTAAATTGGGAGCAGCATATCAGTCTCCCGGATCCAGAGAGGGGATAATGGAGGCCAGGGAGACCATGAAGAACTTCAACTTCTTGAAAGGTTTGTTGAGGCCATGCTGGTCCAGGATGGGTCTGCGCCTCCTTTGGCCTTCGGGATTAGGAAGTATCAGAAGTAGAATCCTCTTTGTTCCATTTTCTGAGGAACCATCTCCACAGCCCCCAACTGCAGGAGCCTGTTGACCTTCTGAACCAGGAGTTATTCATGAGAGGAGTCCCTGCAGAGGGATGGGGAAGGAATGGTTTCCAAAAACTGCAGGGGATAGCCTCGAGCTACTATGTCCAGGACCCAGCGGTCAGATGTAACCCGTGACCAGGTCGAGCGGTAGGAAGAAAGGCAGTTGAGGAAAGGATGGGCAGGATCCATCTGGAGGATTGGGGCATTCCTACCGAGCGCACCCTCAAAACAATCGCTTTTGGCCCCCCAGGTACTTAGTGGGTCTGGCCTTGGCTGGCGAGTGGGAGGAAGAAGGGCGGCGATGGCTAAACCCAGCATCTCTTCTTCTTATAGATCCCTGATGGGCTTGCCAAGGCCTTGACGGTGGCAGAGGCTGGAATGGCTTTCTGGCAGACTGTGGGGTATGCATGCTCAATGAGCGAAGGATAGCTTTAGGGTCCTTCAACCCGTGTAGCTTGGCATCCATCTGATCAGAGAACAGCCCAACTCCATCAACAGGGAGGTCCTGAACTGAGGCCTGCATCTCCTGGGAGAGGCCCGTCACCTGGAGCCAGAAGCTGAGTTGCATGATCACAGCTGAGGAGACAGTCCTTGCTGCAGAGTCCCATGCCATCTGCAGGGAACATCTGGCTGCCATGGTACCTTCCTTTACCAGGGTGCCAAACTCCCGAGCCTGACCCTCAGGAAGGGAATCCTGGAATTCTTTAAGACTGTCTCAAAGATCAAAATTATATCAGTCCAGCAGGGCCTGATGGTTTGCCACCCGGCATTGTAGCCTGGCTGTTGAATAAATTTTTCTGACAAATAAATAGAGGTTCTCGGCCTCTTTATTTTTGGGAGAGGAGACAGTGAGGACTTGCTTGTACTTTTCGTTGGTTGCAGACACAACCAGCGAGCCCAGGGGTGGGTGGGTATAAAGATACACAAAACCTTTGGCCAGCACAAAATATTTTTTCTTGGCCCATTTTGAGGTGAGTGGGATGGGGTCTGCCACAGTGACTTGACAATCTTGAGGACTCCGTTGTCTACAGGCAGGGCGATCCGGGCAGGCGTGGAGGACAAGCAAACATTGAAAAGGATGTCCTCCGGCTCAGTCATCTCTTGCACCTGGAGTCCCAACTTATCAGCCACCCACTGCAGAAAGGCTTGATGCTCCCTAAAGTCATACAGGGGGCAAGCCCTGGAAGGTCCTGTGACCAACTCATCTGGGGAAGATGAGGAAGACTTGGCCTCTGGTGGAGACACTGAGGGCTTGGCCACCACTGGAGAGGGAGATTTAAGGTTGGGTACGGGATGCTCTACTCCAGCCTCAGAATGGGCTTCTGGTACCAGGACCAGAGCTGGTGGGGCTGCCTACCACTGCTCCAACGTGGCTACTGAGGAGCGATGCGAAGGGGGCATCATCATCACTGGAATGCCACATGCTCCCCAATACGGAAACTGTGTTGGCCACTGGCCTTGCTGCCAATGTGGTGCTGTGGATGATGGAGCAGGCTCCGGTGCCCAATCATGTCTCTGAGACCGGGGCGATGGGCTGAACTGAGCCTCTGTGCCAGAGGAACCACTTCTGGCAACCAGAGAGGAGCCGTCGATGCCTGTGTCTGTTTACTGGTTGTGGCTACTGGTGATCGCTGGCCAGGCTTAATTGACTGGTGACTGTACCAGGGAGTGTGGTCCTGGTGCCAGGGAGATCAGCATCAGGAGAACTGGTGCCATGGAAACCAGAAAAAGATGGGGAGCATTCCCATGGTGCCAGCAATTGGGATCGTCGAGATGGTGAATGATGTTGGTCATAGTATGGGGAGCGTTGATCCCGTGCCATACAGTAGCACCAAGGAGACCGGGAGGAGAGTCAGAGCGACCAACGATGAGATTGGGACCTGTCTCTGGATTCTCTATGCAGTGGAGATTGACATTTCTTGTCCGGCAACCAGTGGTTCTCCCCTGTCAAGGGTCTTCACTGTAGGCTTGCCTTCTCAGGGAGCCTTAGCCTGTTCCAGCAGCACCGAAGACATCATAGAAGCAGGTGGAGACCTGCGTGCTCTCAGTGCCTGGGCTTGGGATGATGATGGTATAGGTAAGGATGTGGGTCCCATACCACTCTCAGGAGTTGATGGTGGACCTTTAAGGGGGCTAAGGACCCTGGTCATGGAGGCACACTTGCGCGGCTCTGGAGAAGGCTGGCAGGCAGGCCCAGGTCCTTTGCTGGATGGCCCCTGGCCCTTCTTACTCGGTGCCAGAGACCACTTTTTAGCCTTCTCTTCAGTACCAGCAATGACGAACAGTGCTGAGAAGAGTCAGGTGCCAGTGATGGGTTGCGCAAGAAGGCTGGGGCACTTGGTGCAGCCTGCGTGAAAGGCTCGGAAGCTGGACGGAGGCAGACTTCATCAGGAGAGTCCTGAGGTGAATATCCTGCTCCTTTTGGGTGCAGGGATGAAAGTTCTTGCAGATCCAGCAATGCTCCTTGATGTGTGACTTCCCCAAGAACTTAAGGCAGCTGTTATGGGGGTCACTCACAGGCACAGGCCTGCTGCAGTCTGAGCAGGGCTTAAACCCAGGAGCCCAGGGCATGGCCCGCCTTGGGGAAAGGTCCCCGCTGGGACCCTAACTATTTAATACATAACAACTACTTAACACTATCAAGTATGTACAAGAGGCCCGAAGGCAGGATGTTCAAGGGAAGAAAACTGCTAGCTCTTGTCAAGCTAGAGAGGCACTCTGACTGACAACCATGGGCAGCAAGAAGGAACTGAGAGGGCATGGGCCAGCACTGCCTGATATGCCACAGCACGAGCGCGGCACTCTAGAGGGTGCCACAACCAGCCCTATGGGTACCACTAAGGCAAAAATCTCTGACGGTTGCGCACATGGGCGCGTGCACATAGAATGGAATCAACATGAGAGAACACTCAAAGAAGAATCCCCAACCCTGTAACCACTATATCAATGTAACCTTTCTCAAACTGCTAACAATAGTGCACATTAAACACAGAGTGGCACAATAACATTCTCTTATAGCTATGTATTCAGAGAATACATTAACATGGTGTTTTTTAGAGAGCTACTCTGCCAGTATTACTGAAATTCATTAATTTGCAGCCATTTAGGTTCTCATGGAAAAGTCTACTGAGCATGCGTATTATATTTTTTTCACCCAAAAATATAATACATCAGAAGAAGTCTTTGCTGCACATACATAGTTAATTCAGCTAATTCACTTTTGCAAGTGTGCAAGGATTTAACAGTGCAGAAGACTGTGGGGTCCTGGTCCATGACTAGCTGCCCAGATGCTACAGTAATACCACTAATAAATAATAAATGCAATGAAGGTTCCAGTGGAATCCTAGTCTCAGTCACTGCGGAACTTATAAGGGGGGAAGGAACTAAGAAAAGGATGCTGCCTGCTTTGAAGGGTGTGGCTGAAGAAGCCCAGTGCTGATGCAGTTTACGAGCTCTGCAGACAGTGGAGACTAAAAGTGCCTTCTCCAGGTATGAAGCATCTAAGATTTATAGGAATGGGCTTCTCTCTTGCGGACTTCCTAAAGTATACAGGAAACGACTGGAGCATCTTGAAAAATCCATAGTAGGGGAAAGATCCTGATGTCATCCCCAGATATAGAGCTACATGTTTCATAAAATGGGCTCCTTCCTTCCTGATTCTACTGGGAGTTCTGCTTGAATAAGGACTGAAGGATCAGACCGCATGTACTAGTCTTTCCTTGGCAAACTGAATGCCAGAGAAGCATTCTAAAATGAGACTGATGAGAAAATCCTGTTCTGGAGTGAGTATAATATTGAAAGTGGGAAGTAGAATAACCATCAGTATGATTTCTCTTTTTCAGATTGAAGTTGGGCCCGGAAGAAACTTCAACAGACCCAATTCTGCTTTGCCATCATTATGAATTCAAACTAGACTATGAACAAAATAGCAACCTGAGATAAAGTAGATTTACAAGAAGCCTGATTTAAGGTTTCAATAACACAAATGTATGTATAATTACCATTTTACTGGTTTAGAATTTAGTAGTTTAAGCATGGATAAGGGTTTCATCAAAAAATTTAGAAATGCTGATTTCTCTTTGACAAAGGTTCTATTGCAGGGGACAGTTGCTCTGATAGAAGCACTTCTGGGCGTCTACAATATTTTAATACCACCATAGCAATTTAAAAATACTATATTGGACATATTCTAACTTAATAAAAAAAGTGATTCTGAATTCCTACCAATAACATAACATCCAAAAATAACTGAAGTCCTGAAATAGTATTTCTTTTTTTTTTAAACTAGTTCTTTATTTCACAGGATGCCAACATGGCTCTAGTCTGGGTGCATGAGGCAAATCAAATGACAGAGCCAAATGAAGTGACTTAGTCATTAGGATTTGAATGTATGGTAGATGCGCCCTAAATGGAATCCAATGCCATCTCAAGTTGTATGCCATGTATAAAGTATGTATCATTGCAGTTCTAATCACCTAAGGTGTGTGTACAGTTATCTCAGCTTGCATGCACCCACCTTGGTCCCATTCCTTCTCAAACTGGACTCTACAAAGACTTAGAGATGAGATCATCAACACTATAAACATTTTCTCCTTTTCATTCTGCCCTTCAAGGATTGATGCGTCTCTTATTTTATAATCATTACAGCTGCTCTCAACCTGAAAAGGTATATTGGGGCTAGGAATGAAAGAAATCAAGGAAGGCAGTATAATCACTGTTGCAAGAATGGACTGACTTGTGCTATTTTCTGTTATCATTGCAATCTCTCTAACAGGAGCAGGGCTTTAATACCTAACTCCAACTAAATTTCTCCTCTCCAATTGGCACTGCGGATCTCTTATCTGCAATGCAGACTTCTATTGTACATTCTGCAATTGTTCCCCATGCAAATCTTCAGTTGACATCAATGGGACTAGTGTTTGCAGAACAACTGCAGAATTTGAAAAAGTGATGCCAAGAGAGGAGGCTAATTTCATCCTCATTCTGTAAACAGTAATACAGTGGATGCATTCATGGTCCTTCTGTTTTACAAGATTGTGAGAGATTCTTTATAATTAAAATGGCAAGTACCACTGGAACCATCATTATCTTTAAAAAATGAATGAATGTTTTAAGTACAGCTCTTCCACACAGTGGTAAGTTGTGCTCCAAGAAGAGCAGCAGAGGTAGGCATAATTGCTTTTTTGAGGTCAAAGATATACAATCTATTCAATCCACTAGGATGGAACTGATTTCTCCCCCTAGTGCCAGAGTCCAACTCCGGTGGAGAGAGGAGCAAGGGCCATGACCCCCTCTCCTACCCCTTTTTAGCATCTTAATCCTTAGTAGCAGAATGCAGGGAGCACAGGAACATCTACTGTGCAGAATAGTGAAGAGAAGTTGCTTCTGGGGGAGCCACACTGCTCAGCATCCCACCAATTATATTTGAGTACTGCTAGAACTGGTTGACACTTTCAAAGAATCAGAAAAGTTGTAAGGGCACCCAATGTATGTTTTAGTGCCCAACCTTTGTATGGGTGGCCTTTTCCTTTATCTTTATCTCAATGGATACTAATTGCATGGAGAGTCAACAAAATTAAAGAATATCATAAAGGTCAAGGTATAGTAATATAACACTGTAGGTAGTGGAATGCTTAATAAGAAGATGGCTCGTAAGTTTCATTTGGGTCCTTTATTTTTAAAGGTGGGAATAGAAAATTGCAAAACGTTAATCCACACAGGTAGAAATTATTTTAACAATGACAAATACTTCATTCTTTCTCCACACTATAATCTTGAGTTCCTCCTCACAAGTTTCCATAGGGCAGTGGTGGGCAACCTTTGGCTCATGGGCCACATGCAGCCCATCAGGGTAATCTGATTGTGGGCCGTGAGACATTTCGCTGACATTGACCGTCTGCAAGCACAGCCTCCCCGCAGCTCCCCAGTGGCTGCAGTTCACTGTTCCCACCCTAGGGACAGGATTTTCTGATACTCCAACTAAAATGTGTTGTTGATGATGTTACATTTGAATTGCAGGGCTTTATTTCTGAGGAACAGATATATTAACGGTAGAGAACTGCTGATGGAGACAGAGCCAGAACTAGCATTTTTGGGTAAGCCTGCAAAATAATTTTTTGCACCTCCCCCAAATATAACTGATTCCTGGGCCCCATAATCACATTGCTATGCACAGGGCTGCCTAAGTGAGATGATTTCTTGACTTCCTGACTCAAACTTAACTGAATCATTTTATATAAAACATACGTGCATGCCAGGGTCCTGGGGAGTGGAGGGGGGAATCTTTATTGCTCCTTCAGCTGCCTATTGCTGCAGTAGATGTTCACTACTTATTCCTTTTCAACCTTCTGATTGATTTATATTGTCAAGGCCATCTTTGTTAGGAAAAAATGTTACAAACCTTTTCTCTTCACAAATGCTGATTTTTTGCTTTAAAATTCTAGTCCCCCAACTCGGGGGAGGGGGCTCTGGCCCTGAGCTTCTCAAGACCTAGAAGCCGACACTTAATGGAGTTCTCACAAAAACTTTTTGTTGCTTTTGTCTCGAAGATTTAAAAGTATACTAGACAGACATCTGGATGTTCTCTAAAGAGCGAAGTTAAATAATGGTATATACTAGAAAGGATTATTACACCAAGACTTACACGTTCTCCTTTGGGACCTCTGTCACCTGCTCTTCCCATCAGACCCTGAAAATAAATGTTTTTGAAAGTGTAAAATACCTTGCTTAACAACGTGATTATACATTCATTTATTAACATAGCTGAAAGTAATTGTCTAGGTCTAACAGTTACATTATCTGTGAAATATGAAATATATTAACATTGCAAATTATGTTTTCCTACCTGAGGTCCTGGCAATCCATCTTTTCCATTTATTCCCTATAAAGAGAAAACTATGTTTTAAAAATTTACTATAACCGCAGGTAAATACATATGTTAAAAAATAAGGAACAGGCAAGGAAAACCTTGTGATCTGTGATGGCATTAATAAATATTTTGAAAGATAAATAGCTGAGTCAGAGGTTTGTGTTTTGATGATGGCTGAAGTCAAGTGTAAAGAGCTGGAAGATGTGACAGACAAGTAAGTTTGAGCTTAAACTGCACAGCTACAACATGCTAGATTGGAATTGAGGAGGACATAGGTAAAATAACATCTTAGCACGTTATTCTATGATGATCCAATTTTGAAAGACAACTGAATTTGGAATTCTGCAAGTCAGAGTAGGTTCTATGGATATGGAACTGAAAGAGCATGTTCCCAATGCTACACATTCACTAAAATATGGCACGCATTTTCTTATTGTAGCTATTGGCCCTTAATTGATGCAACATTTCAGGGAACAGATGAAAAGGGAAGTTGAAGGTAAAGCTATAAACCAGCCTAAGTGCCCATCAATCTAAATAATGCTGAAATTTTTGACTTGCATTTGTGATAAATCCAGACCCCTCTCCACACAGTCACAGGGGGCCCCAGATGCAGCAGAACCAATGTGGTTCTGCTGAGAAGGAAGAATCTGAGGTGTATGCACATGGAGAGCATTTCCCTTGCACACTGTAAATGGAATTCCAGGAGGACAATGCGTTTGCTCATACAGTAAATTGACTGAGGCAGGGAAAGGGATCAGGCTGAGGGAGATGAGTAATAGATCTCTCTCTCTTTCTGGAGATCTCCTAAATTTTATCCCCAGTGGAGCAGGGTAGTGGCAATGGCAGTCACTAGTACGGCTTTGGGGCTGCATTAACAAATGTAGATTTTCACACCAGTTTTTAAATTGGGTAAATTTGGCATGGAAGAAAGTAAAGGAGAATAAGTATAGGTTTTATACAGTTTCTACAACCTTGCCCACTTACTTCCACATTGCCCTATTTAAAAAATGATATTCTTAGTTGTAAATGCCAGCCCATCAGACTCAGCCTAGGCTCTCAAAATCCAGCCATATTCTTTCTACCAACCTGACCACTAATAAAGATTCTGAATCAGAGCTTAGCTCAAAATATTTTGTTAATGAGGTGCTAAAGTAACAGGGAGGCCAGCTCATCCATCTATATTTGTATTGAATGGAATGCCAAGAGGAATAAAATCTGTTTCTAAGTTAAAGTAAGAAAATATAACCCTAACCACACACACACAAAATATTTTTACAATTACTCCCCCCCATTAGACTGCAATTTAAATATTACTATTAGAGGTTTTTTACTTCAGGGCTGAATTTGTAGAGTTTAAAGAGATGTTCAATGAACCTGCACTTCTCACTCTGTCTGTTCCTGGACTCGTGAGCACAAAGGCAACATTAGCCATTGGCGACAATGGTATTATTAGATTAATGTGTTACATAAAACTATTGTACAGTGTTGCTAACTCTTGCAATTTTATTGAGAGTCTTGTGATATCTGGTGGTTTTCTTAGGAGCACAGCTCCTAGAGTCAAGCAATTATAAGAAAATAATAAGACCCAAGTGAACTCCAAAACTCAAAACCCACAAACCATGTATATATATTTAAATTCATGTTTTTTAAGCCCACCTCAACATTTTGGGGGGGCTAGCTCATGATTTTTTTAATGCTTGGGCTTGGCAAAACTGACTTTATTGTTACTCCTAAGCACCTTTAACTCCATATAACATTACAACTATTGCTATTTATTTATTATTTAGTAAGAGTCACTTGTGTGCATTGTACTTTACTGAAAAACAGAAGGACAGGTCACTGCTCCAAGACAGTTAAATACAGTGCATAGTGACCCATCTTTATGGTGTCCAGAGGATGAAGCTAGCAGGATGGGTTTCTGGTCCTGTCTGAGACCCTTGGGTACTACCAGAATAGAAATAACTATTATTATTATTACTAATTAAATGAATTTGAGGCTGCAGGGTCAGATTTTCAAAGTTGATCAACACGCACTAATTTCCATTCAGTACAATCGCAAATACTGGTAAAGACACCTTTTGAAAATTTGACCTCTTCATTTAGGAGATTAAATGGGAGGTACAGGGTTCTTTTGAAAATCTGCCCCTGAAGAGTAGAGTGAACTGCAACAGTATCTTGACCACTTCACAACTACCTCTCAGGGAGCAGAATGCTTCAGCTGCGATGTTGCACTAGCAGCCTACAGAGGAGTTATGACAGAGTTATGAATTAAACATTTCTTTACTCATCTGAAGTTAGGAATTTGGGCAGGCCATCTTTTATAGACTGTATGAATTCTTGGATTAACATCTCTACTCCAAAAAAACCTGTAGAGGGTCATTTTTGTCAACAGGATTCAAAGGGCCCTCAGGGCATATTCAATAACATAACTACTCATGACAATCCCAACCTTCATCCAGCATGAACTTGGACTTGCATGACCAATGCCTGGTTCTACAGAGCCAGATGTTCACTTGAGGTTACCTTTCCATATATTATCAGGGTCAATTCTATTTATTTTGTAATCTCTGCCAAGGCTGAGTGTAGCACATGAAAGATGTGTCTACACTTGGAGCTGGGTGTGTGATTCCAAACTCAAGGAGACATATTTGAGCTAGTGTACTAAAAGTAGAGTATAGTCACAGCAGTGCAGCCAGCCAAGAGGGGTTAGCCACCACTAGCCTATGCTTATCAGAGACACTAGGTATGTGATTAACTACTTACTGGTATTCCAGATTGCCCTTCTGGCCCTGGAGGGCCGATGTCTCCTACAGGGCCTCTTTCACCCTTAAATGAGAAGAACACATACAAATATATAAAATCTTCCATTTTTATTTAATATGTAGGAATGGCAACATAATAAGCCAGAGTTCAAACATGCACTTACTGGTTCCCCTGGCATTCCCGGTGGTCCTGGAGATCCAGTCTTTCCCTGTGGAGGGAGACCAAAGAGAAACATTTAAAATCTAAATAAACAGACCTAAAATATCAATTTCCTTTAAATGAAACAGAAAATATTATGCTTATTTGGTCAAAATGTTCATGTAATGAACACTTCACTAAATGCTTTCAGAGACCTTTCAGAAGCATTTTGTAAGAAATGCTTTAAAACACAGTTGTTTATTTTTGTTTCATATTATCCAATTCCTTGTCCAAAAATAAATACTGCTTAGTTTAGCCAAGTGAAATCATTCTGCAAGTCATTTTATTTTCATCTCAGAGAATCTATGCAGACATGGGAGCAGTACAGCATCTCCATTCCTTCCTGTCCATGACTTCTTGCTCCATTACACCAAGCCTGCTCATGTCCCTGGACACGACGTCCCCCTGTCCAGTTGGTGGTCGACCTTCAGATTTTACAGACACTGGTTGTGTTTGGATGATCTTTCTTTGGCATCTTATCATCTGTTTTCCTTCTGCAGTGTCCCCACCCTCATAATCTTTTCATTTGTGGGCTAATCTCTTACCCTGATTTTATAACCTACTCTCCTGACTATATGTTTAAATCATTCCATTTGATAGCTGCCATCTTTCAGAGAACTCTCATCTTTACTGCCTCCAGCACTCTGATGTTTGCTTCATTTAAGGCAGCTGCTTTCAGTCCATAGAGCAATACTGTCAATACACTAGTCTAATAAATTTTCATTTTGGTACCAAATGTAATGTTTTTTTCAGTCCATGATTTCACCAATTTCTGTGCAGCACTTGTGGCTAAGGCACATCCCCTTTTAAATTCATCCTTGATGCAACCGTTGGCACTGATCGAGATTCTTAGGTACACATAAGATTCTACTTGTTCTACAACACCTCTGCTGCACTTCAACACTTTATCTATTATCCATGTTCCAAAATGAAACCACTTCCTCCTCTTGGCATTTATTGTAAGTCCAAGTTGACTACACCCATTTTCGAAGGTAGTGCAGAGTATCATCAATTTAAATGTGTCTGTCCGTTGTAGGACATCATCTGCTTAAGCTAAGGAGCCTAACTTATCATACCCTCCAACTCATCTAACTTGCAATTCCATCTTGTCACTCATCAGTTCCTAACACATGATTAGACCGGTACTAACTCTGTACCTACAGCAAAGAGTTCTGATACCCTGCCTTAGCTGAAACAGTTAATACCACACATGTTCTTCCTTTCACCCCTACCACTTACCATATAAAGAAGGGGCATGTTGAAGAAGGTATTACCGAAGTTTAAAAGAATGACATGAACAGCTTGTATACTCACAAGAAGCAAACAAAAAATACTCCAGAAATATTTTCCCTTCAGATATTTGATAAATACATGGAATATATAAGGGACATAACTTTCTTTTATTCTAACTGTACTTTTTGAAACAAAACCAACAGAGCTATGGTGATTTACACCAGTTGAGGATCTGACCTACTGACTGCTGTAGAAGTTTTGGATGTATAAGGAACGAAGGATTAGCTTTATGCAAGTGGGGGCTCTGGAGTTTTTTTCAGCTTCTTAGTATGAGCTTCTCTAAAACTCTTACTCAGAAAACAGCATAAAATACAAAGAGATATTTAGTATCCCCAACTGGGAAAAAAGTTGCTTCGTCTTGATACATATCTATAAAATTTCTAGCAAACATTACTCCACAAATAGTAATGAGTAGCGTGGATGAGCATCTTTTATGCTTTGGCATTTTTTTCAACTTTTCCCAAGAAATAAGCTGTTTCTTTCATGAATATACTCACTGGTAACCCTGGTGCTCCTGGTGAACCAGCAGGTCCCTGATCTCCCTAAGGAAAAGATACCACAGCATTGTAATATTTCCAACAAATGAGGACACAGAGTCTTCAAACAGTATTAATTAATGAAGATCTGAATAGAATAGGAGAGGCAGGATTGTTTGAATTCTTATATTTAGTTCTGCCATTGACTCTTTTTGGCATTGAGTAAGTCACATAACCTTTTCTATTTTAGTTCCCTGTCTGTAATGTCATGTATATTTGCCCTTATGTTCAATTAAAGGGATATTCAGGTGATAGTTAATGTTAAAAATGCTTTAAAATGGACCAGGGTCAAGTATCTGACCAACATGCAGATCTCCAAATAACCTTCATTTATACTCATGGCAGTGACCATAATTAACAAAGTATAATTCAGTATTGTACGACCATCTTTTCCTTCCATGTCACCTTAAAATAGTTGGCACTAATACCAACATTGTAGCTTTATGCGGGGTCCTGCTATTACGCAGGAAGGGAGTCTAACAACATTAGGAGTTCTTAGTTCTACTACTGCCTTTACTATAGATTTTTTCTTTGATTCAGGGTGCCTCAGTTTCAACATATATAAAATAGGGTTGATGATGATAATAAGTAACACAACTACATTACAAGGTACTATGTGAACAAATTAGTTGTCTTTAATGAGTTTTGAGACCCTCAGATCAAAAGTGCACGAATAACATATTACAGTAGAGATTGACATTAACTAGATGGTAAATCTCAAAGTCTTCTGGGCATTTCATTTGGTGCAGACAACAGATAAAATACATGTAGCCTCTTGCCATTTTGGGGGCTTCAGAATGGCAGGCTCCCAGGAGCTCTCATAGGTGGAGATTAGTGCAGACACTGAGACTGCAGCAACTGAAACAGCTTGTCTTAGCATGTGCACGAGATCACAACCAGCACCAGGGATTGGGACAGAGAAGAGGATTCACCAGCCTAGAGGCCTGACTGAAATGCCCGGGCAGCCACCTGCAGGCTACAACCACTTCCAAATGGCTGCCCATCCATGGTCTGCTCATGGACAGTCACTGTGCTCAAGGGATAGGAGTCAGTGGTTGGGTACTAGCTGCTAGCACAGGTATGAGATAGAGCTCCTGGGTTGCTCTCCATAGAGCAGGCAAAAAACCTCCAGTTTTCCTGTCAGCCACAAGGGCCTGGCCAATGAGAAACACTCAGTTTCCCAGAGGATGTTCCATCTCCCCTAGGTGTCTGTGAAACAAAGCCACTTCTTCCACCCAACCAATAACCAAGCAAAACCCAAGAGGGAAAGAAGACTTCATAGGGAGAAGATTGTTTGTCAGCCTCACTCATTAGGCCTCCCTTGCCCTGTAAAACAAGGGAAAGCCAGGGCTGGAGCCACCTGGGATCGGTTCCACCCAATGAGGGATCTGCCTTGAATCTTTAACAATGAATATTTGGGATACATCACCTAGATAGATAGAAAAGGATCCCAGGGGTAAGGAAAGCACAGTCAATTGAAAACTCACCTGGAATCAAAGGGGGGGGTGACACCACACTGCACATAAGCGGTAGTCAAGCCTGCATCCTCCACATGGTTATTTCACTGCACAACTTACCTCAGTTCCATCAGCCCTACAGAGCTCACACTAGCCACCTGGGACCTGCAGGCAGACTCTGGGATCACACCTATTTATTTGTATAGTCTATGTGGGATTTTGACTGTATTGACTTATTAGAAGAATATCTTTATTTCAGGAAGAGTCTGATTGTTGTTGTAGGGTTTAATCTGTTCATTCATTAATCAGTTTCCTTGCCTTTTCCCTTTACCTAATTCCTGTCTTCCAAATTAATCATATCCTTTCTTTTAATAATGTGTTTATTCCTTTTTAAACTTGGTTGGTCTACAGTTGCTTTTAATTTGTAAAGTCCTAGAAGTCACAAGCATTGCATTAGAAGTTATTCACCAGGCCACTAGCTGGATACACTGTGTACTGAGAATGCAGTTTAGCTTCAGTGACTAGCAAGTTAAGGGCTGAGACCTGCCATCAGCCCATGAATTCCAGAGAACCCAGTGCTCATTGGTCCTAAACTGGGACACAAAGCCAGAAGGAGGAGCAAGTGGACTCTACCATGCTTGGGGGTCAGATGTTCTCAAGAAGGGCTTACATAATGAATCATTATGATTATCGTTATACATAATGATTCATTAATGATCTGGAGGATGGTGTGGACTGCCCTCCCGGGGAAGTTTGCAGATGACACTAAACTGGGAGGAGTGGTAGATATGCTGGATGATAGGGATAGGATACAGAAGGACCTAGACAAATTAGAGGATTGGGCCAAAAGAAATCTAATGAGGTTCAACAAGGACAAGTGCAGAGTCCAATGCACTGCTACAGACTAGGGACTGAATGGCTAGGCAGCATTCTGTAGAAAAGGACCTAGGGGTTACAGTGGATGAGAAGGTGGGTATGAGTCAACAGTGTGCCCTTGTTGCTAAGAAGGCTAACGGCATTTTGAGCTGTATAAGTAGGGGCATTGCCAGAAGATCAAGGAACATGAAAGATTGGAAAGAGTCCAGCAGAGGGCAACAAAAATGATTAGGGGGCTGGAGCACATGATTTATGAGGAGAGGGTGAGGGAACTGGAATTGCTTAGTCTGAAGAAGAGAAGAATGAGGGGGGTTTTGATAGCTGCTTTCAACTACATGAAAGGGGGTTTCAAAGAGCATGGATGTAGACTGTTCTCAGTGGTAACAGATGACAAAACAAGAAGCAATGGTCTCAAGTTGCAGTGGAGGAGGTCTAGGTTGGATATTAGGTAACACTATTTCACTAGGAGGGTGGTTAAGCACTGGAATGGGTTACCTAGGGAGGTGCTGAAATCTCTATCCTTAGAGCTTTTTAAGGCCCGGCTTGACAAAGCCCTGGCTGGGATGATTTAGTTGGGGATTGGTCCTGCTTTGAGCAGGGGGTTGGACTAGATGACCTCCTGAGATCCCTTCTAACCATAATATTCTGTGATTCTATGATACACACTCATTATAACACAAGGAGTGCAAAACAAAAATGGTTACAATCCACATATTTAAAAATAGCCGGTCAAATCCTACAAGGCAAGAGAGTTGCCTTAGCTTCATTGGGACCAGGACTGGGCCCACTGGAAGTTTCAAGTGCTTAGCATCTCTCTGGATTTGGTCCACTTTGCTTACCTAAATTTTTAGTCTCATTTAAACTACCCTTCTTTGTAGAAGTCATGCATGCAGTCAGTCTGAGGGTTACAGTACTAGACTATAGCACTATCAGGTGGGATCTTTGCCTCAGAAATGCATTTATAATGGACAGCATAACTACATTAGATGAGGAAGATGATGTTTGGTCAAGGTGAATAAAAACCAGTGAACATATCTAGGGGCATATCAAAGGGTTTGTATCTTCTGCTAAGGAGTGCTTTGCACTTCTAATCAGCATTAATCAAGAAAGTAGCTTGTTTAGTAAAATCAAAGTGGCTGCTCTAATAATAATGGAGTAGAATGAATGACTGGTAATGGATGGAAGTCTGATTACACACAACTTGTTATTCCTGAAAAATTGGAATTTTACATTGATTGAATTGTATTATTTAGACCTAGATTTAAACAGAAAATGAAAATACAGTAGGCATGCAACATTTCTACATATGCAGACCCAATCTTTCATGAAACATTCTGCTGCAGATAGACACCATCAACAAGTGAACAGCCTCTTAAATGAAGGAAACATTTCCCTGCCAATAAACACTGTAGATATACAAAAGGAGCAACAACACCAATGGAAAAGAAGAGAGGATATTTTTCTTTAATAAAGACTTACCTTTTCTCCTGGAAATCCCTCTAGTCCAGGTAGTCCCATTGGACCTGGTTCTCCCTGTTTTTTTTAAAGTGTTGCTTAGATTAATAATTCTGCATTCTGAATGACATTAAAATTGTAATATAGCAACTAAAAGCAAAGCGTTCAACTCGAGATTTAACAATCAGCTAAATATTGTATTTACTTTAAGTGAACAGCTTTTTCTATGTGTTGTTTTTAAGACCTGAGAATTAGAACTATTCCCAGAACAAGTACATGTTTATTTTCTGATTAATTGTTTCAATTATGATTAAAAACCTAATCAGAGATAATCCCCTCTGGTTATCTACTTGGTCAAGGTCAGCACTAAACCACTTTCAGTCAATAAAGGGAGGGGTTTGAATATATCTTGTCAATTAGACAAGTAACATGGGTCGCAAGGTTACTCTAGAATTCTCCTTTTGATTGTAAAAAAAAAGATGCATCTAGAGGCTTCAGAGCAAAACTCTGTTTGCTAAGTAAAGCCTATTCTCCCTAGGAATGTGTAGATTAGGAGCACTCCAGCATTAAGTCTATGAGCTTTGGAAGAAAAGCCAGAAAATGAGTGAGATGATGTAGCAACTACTGAATAGTAATTCAGCTTTACAGACAAGTAATAGTGAGTGCCATGGGTTCATGTATCAAAATTTGGTCTTTGACGTAGCTGGGGCTTCATCCATTAATTACTTTGAAAATGAGGAGCAAAACCGTAAACTGTCATCTGACTTGAGTCTGTCCAGTGGAAGGACTTGTGCACAGGCGTAATGTGTTCTAAGTGACCAGGGATACAGAGAAGGTAGGCAGTTGTTGCATCATTTTCACATTCAGCTTTAGATACAATGAGTTATGTTAATCCAGTCTGGTGGTGACAAATGCATGGATCACCATGGTCAGGTCCTCATATGGAAGGAAGGGACATTTCCTAGCAAGCTGGAGGTGCCAGATGGCATTTTTGGAAACTGATTATACCTCATCATCCAAGTTTAATAAGGAGTAAAAGTGGATCCCAAGGCTTCACATCACTATAACACATGTATGGCTTCAATGGAAGGCACAAAAAACATCTTGTCCAGCTTTTCAAAGCATTTCCCTTTTTAATCAGCATCACTTTGGTCTTGCCGGGGTTCAGCTTGAGCAAGCTGCTCATCATCCAAGAGCGAGTTTCATGTAGGTAATCTGAAAATTTAGGAGTGGCAGTAGGTATTCCAGCTGGCAATGAGATATGTAGGTGAGAGTTACAGCATACTGGTGGCAGCAAAGCCATGGTGTCTCACTATCTCTCCTACTGAGAGATACCAAAGAGTAGTGGAAATAGAAGGGATCCCTACTGGGCCCCACAGATAAAGGTCTTTGAAGAGGAGGAGCAGTTACCCATCACCACTCTCTGAGGTCTGCTGGAGAGGAACACTTGGAGCTACTGTAGTGATGGGCCATCTACTCACGAGATGTCATGTAGGCTTTTTAGTAGTACCTTGTGGCCCATAATGTCAAAGCTACAGAATGGAGATCTTACCTGTGTCAATGATCATGAGCAAGTTTGCTTTTAGTGCCACTAGATCCATCTCTGTTCTGTGCCTTTGTCTGAACTCTGGTTGTGAGGCATCCAGGATGTTGGCTGATGTCACATGTTGTTAGAGCTTTGTGGTAACTATTTTCTCAGTTGTTTTGCCCAGGAATGGGAGGTTGGAAATAGGACAATATTTAGAGAGATCTTCAGGGTCAAGTGTTCTCCTTGAGAATTGGGTGAACTATTGTATTTTTCAAGGAGTTTGGCAGGTGTGCTTCTTTGAAGGAAGAATACTCATTTCCATTAGTAGTGGGCATAGCTGTCCATAACTGGCTTTTACTAGTTAGAATGGCTATGGATCTATTCCACACGTTGTGGGTCTAATAAATTGCAGGGCTTCTTGATCTTCAGCATGTGTGATGGGCCCAACTCAGTCAGACTGGTGGGCTGGATAACACAATTTTCTTTCCTGTTGGGCTCTGTACACATTCTATTGAACTTTTCAGTGAAGGATGCTGATAGCCCTTCACAGCAGTTGATGCTGGGATCTTGTGTCTGGGATAGGCAGTCTGGGTTGACTAGCTGTTCACTAGCCAAAATAGCTCTGCTGGCCATGATTCTGCCATGTTGATTGTGAAAGGGTTATTTTGCCTCCTTTACTGCAATGGTGCAATTCTGTAAATGTGGATTTGTGCTGCTTTGTCCCCCATGACAATGGTATTTGTGACATTCCTTAGACTGTGGTAGATTTAACTGCTGTGACTGGTAAATGTCCAGTTTTTAATGGCACCCACTGCATTATGTTAAATAAATTGGCATCCTTTCCTCTGCGAGAGTTGGTGGGAATTGTAGCCTATGATGTAGATGGTTTTCAATGTCTCATGTGACTACTAGACCAATCTGAAATTTGCATGTTCTTTGGCAGTTATTGCAGATATATGTATCTTGGTTGGGAGCTACTTGCTTCCTACGGGCTCTTTAAAAATTTCATATTAAAACTGAAAAAATATTTTATGGTATCAAAGTACAAACAGTATCTACCAAAACCTGGGCATTGCAAAGCTTTTCTATTTGTTCTAAAAATGTAAAATATATATAGTTTTCTGAAAATGGCACACTGCAATCTTTGAGGAGAAACAGCAAAGCATTCAGTGAATCAGCTTTATTATGATAGGTTTTGAATGTGAAGCTATATTCAGTTGAGATGTACTGTGGCTCCAATTATCATCAACTGCTTGGCACTACAGACAGTTCGATCATATTCTAATTACTTTTGAGCATTAATCTCTCATTACACTGTTCCTTAAGAAAACATAGTCTTCTGGTTGCTAAACACTGGTACAATGTGATCACCCTGTATGAGCAATTTCAACTTTACATGTTACTGCATTGGGCTCAAAATTAAAACATTTTCCATCTTTACTTCTACTGGGACTACTTCAGGTAGTGATTTAATCTCATGAAATAACACAAATTCTTCATACTTAAATGCCTCTCTAGATTACTAAACAGAGAACAAAATCCACAGACAGCTTATATAATGTATCACTGAACATAATATTAACAGCTGTAAAAAGAAATCTATTGACCTGGAACTATATATTTCTCTAGCCTTGGTTATAAAATAAGTTTTCTTAAATGTATTGATAGAGTAACTTCCTGCACAACTTCCTGTACTGTCCCACTCACATGGCTAGGACCATACTTTGAGCTTTTGGGAGGGTTCTTCTAATGACCTATGAAGTCCTCAGTTCCCTAGTAGTCCTCCCACTCCTTCTCCTCATCATCCTCACATCCCAACTCATGAAGACACACTTGTCAGTATGACTGAAATGACACATTTCAATAAAATATACATACCATTGTGCCAGGATCACCTTTTGGACCCTGCAAAGAATGATTAACAAAGATATTAGAAAATACCAGACCACAATTAGACAAGAATGTGGTGTCTTTAACACTACCATAATAAAAATATATAACAATTATAATAGAATGGTAGAGTAGTAGTGTATTCAGAATCACTACTAACAGCAATCTTATTTTGTTAAATTTGGGTCAAATTCTAGTGTGTGTTATTCCATAGTGCAGAGCAGGGCATATCTCTGTGCCTGGCTTGATTCTATGCCACGAAGTGCAAACGGTATCACAAAGGGGAAATCAGTGCCTCATTAGTGGCCACAAAGAGTTTACACAGCTGCCAAAATGATTAAGCCCAGGGGTGGAGTCTGCCTATGGCTATAACATCACAAAGGCACTAACCATGTGGCTGTCTGGCTCCACAGTCCAAGTGTATGTGTAAGAGGGATGGGGCAGACAGAGTCCACCTTAGACATACAGGAATGCAAAGAGGCAGAAGAGCCCAAAGGTTACCACTGCCTGACAGATCTCTTTCAGAGCTCTCAGCCAGGATGATAGCAGCCCCTATGGAACAAAATTGAGGGGAAGGATACATTCAGTCCATGTGACTCCCACATTCTCCTCATCATCCAGAGAGGTAGGGTAGACAGATGGGTAAACGGAGGCAGAGAAATTAAGAGACTTGTCCAAAGCTATGCAGCAAGTTAGTGACAGCATTAGACTAGAATTAATGAGTTCCTTATTTTCAGCGCAAAATTTAATGCACTACTAAACAACACTGCCTCTAAAGATAAAAAGTGCACTATATGTTTTAAGAATTATTACATTAATGCAATATATAGTCCAAGGTCAAAATATTTTTGTGCCTAGTTCCGCAACCTATATTCATATTAAACTGCACTTACTCAAAGGAGTAGTCCCATTAATTTTAACTAGGGTACTGGCATTTTGTAAAGTACTATTCAGCAAAATCGACGGTTGTAATTATCAATATTTATATTGAAATTTTAGTCATTTTCGCAGTGTCTGCTAGGCTGTTTGTTACACATACTTATGAAATGTGTGTTTTATTATTAATGTGTATCAGTCACATCCTATTTGAATTGTTTATTGTTATTTTTCAAATGTAAAGTTTTCCATTACCCAGCTAACAGACAAGCTGCATGCGAGATATGAAGCTTTCTGTAAATGTTTTAAACTAAACATTACAGATAATATCTATTAAATACTTACAGGAGGGCCCGGCGGACCAGGATAAGTAGCAACACCTACACCTCCCTGGGGGGGAAAAAAAACATTCATTAGTTTCATAAGGCAATAACCAGGAAAAAAATGTTAAATCATTTAATAAAGAAAAATACCTGTAGCTTATATAAGCTGCTCATTCCATTCCTTTCATTGTAAGGCATACCCTTAAAATATGAAAATATTCAGAAAATATTTTAAAAAATATCACAACTATGAAGGTGAAATCAATGGAAAAACAGCCTTTCATTCTTTGAATTGTTAGTACACAACAAAGCCAAAGTACCATTTCTGATAATGGGTCTTGTGACAGATATGGCAACTACCTGCAATATCCTGGACCAACCTTATTGAATTCAGTTTATTATCTTTGTAGGTCAGGGACTGTGTGTAATTCCATGGAGGAGGGGGGCCTCAGCTCTCCGGGAACTAAGAGGAGTGGGAGGTGATTAAGCAAATTCACTCAGGTTGTAACACCTCCAGCGGGCTGGATAGAGGTTCTCAAATACTAGTTCAAACCGGGTTCTCCAGGGGCCAACAAAGAAAAGACTTAAAACTGATTCAGTGAATTCTTTCTGATCCAGCAAATGGACAGAACCTTTTGTCCAAGGGGGGCCCCAATCCTTGGAAGGACATGGCCCGGGCTTTGTGTTTGTTCTGAGCTAACTGCTGTTATGAACTTGTGACCATAGAATAAACCCTTGGTGGGATGCAAAGGATGATTCACTGGCTACAGCCCTTGTTGTAGTCAGGGGGTGATCTCTTGTATGTTTATTGGCACATAAGTAGGTTCTTTTATTGTTAACATGTTTTCTCTGTAACACTTTTCCTTAAAATAAACGTACTTGCTTAGAAAGAGCTGTGTGGCAACTTAACTGTGGCAATTACCCTGTTTAACATCTCTGTGGCTTGGTCTACACTATGAGTTTAAACTGATTTTAGCAGCGTTAAACTTATTTAACGCTGTACCTGTCCACACTACGAAGCCCTTTACATCGATATAAAGGGCTCTTTAAATCGGTTTCTGTACTCCTCCCTGACAAGAGGCGTAGCGCTAAAATCGGTATTACCATATCGGATTAGGGTTAGCGTGGCCGCAAATCAATGGTATTGGCCTCCAGGCGGTATCCCACAGTGCACCACTGTGACCGCTCTGGACAGAAATCTGAACTCAGATGTAGTGGCCATGTAAACAGGAAAAGCCCCGCGAAATTTTGATTTTCATTTCCTGTTTGCCCAGCGTGGAGCTCCGATCAGCACGGGTGGCGATGCAGTCCCAAATTTCAGAAGAGCTCAGCATGGACCGTACAGAGATACTGGATCTGATCGCTGCTATGGGGAGGACAAATCTTTTCTATCAGAGCTCTGTATACAGAAGATGAAATGCCAAACGCGTTTTGAAAAAAATCTCCAGGCTTAACACAGTGCTGCTGTGACAAGCGTAACGGAAGCAAAGAATCAAATTGGACGCTCATGGAGGGGGAGGGGGTACTTGAGGACTCCAGGCTATCCCACTGTCCACAGCAGTTGAAAAGTATTTGCATTCTTGGCTGAGCTACCAGTGCCTGTAGGTTCAAACACATGTCCAGACGGTGTTCGGTATTAGCTCGTAAATTTACTCCCTCTCCCCACCATGTGAAAGAAAGAAAAGAATCATGTTCTTGACTTTTTTCCAATGTCACCTAATATCTACTGAATTGCTGTTGTAGACTCGATGCTGCGCATGTGAAGAGCAGTATCCGCTCCTCTCCCCTCCCTGGTGGCAGATGGTACCAATATGACTTGATAATCCGTCGTCACCATCAGCCCGTGAGTGCTCCTGGGCTGGCTCAGGTGAGGCTTGGCCGGGGGCGCCTGGGTTAAAAATAGGAATGACTTCCCAGGTCATTCCCAGTAGATGGTACAAACGGCTGGTAATCGATCTTCATTCATAGGCAACTGGGGGCTGAGCTCCATCAGCCCCCTCCCTTTCCTGTGTGAAGAAAAGATTCTGTCCTGCCTGGCACTGTCACAGCAGCGGGCATGCTGGGCTTCTCCTTCCCCGCACCGCTTAATGTTCTGCTGGAATGTCATAGCCCCGGGAGGCTGCCTCCCCCTCATTTTTATCTCACTAACAAGTCACTGTTTCTTATTCCTGCATTCTTTATAACTTTCATCACACCAAATGGGGGGGAACAACTGCCACGGTAAGTCCAGGAAGGTTGGGGGAGGAGGGGAAGCAAAAAGTGGAGTTCGTTGCAGGGGCAGCCCCCATGAATGGCATGTAGCCTCATCATTTCTGCGGATCTGACACAGAGCAGCTGATGCTCTCTGATCACTGGTTCTCTTAGTTAAACTTTGCCCATTTCTAGCAGCTTTGGAATCTTTTTTGTTAGAAACCATAAAAGGAGGGATTTACTCGGGAGTCTTCCCAGTTTTGCTTTTGGCCCTGCCCAATCTTCATCCAGGGGCACCCATGATAGCAGCAGACAGTACAGAAGGAACAGATAACATCAGCTCATTGCCATTTTATTGCCGCAGCAGACGGTACAGAACGACTTGTGATAACCGTCTCCTGCTATTATGCAAAAGCAATGAATGCTGCTTTAGTGCTGGAGTATCGCCTCTGTCCTTGGCATTCCAGTTTAACATCGGTGACTGTAAAAAAAAAAAAAAGACTGAACGAGCCCATGGTTGCCATGCTATGGAATGTCAAATGCCGGCAATCCAGGGAAAAAGGGCACGAATGATTGTCTGCCGTTGCTTTCCCGGAGGAAGGAATGACTGATGACATTTACCCAGAACCACCCGCGACAATGATTTTTGCCCCATCAGCCACTGGGCTCTCAACCCAGAATTCTAAGAGGCGGGAGAGACTGCGGGAACTGTGGGATAGCTACAGAATAGCTACCCACAGTGCAACGCTCAGGAAATCGATGCTAGCCTCGGACTACGGACGCACACCGCCGAATTAATGTGCTTAGTGTGGCGGTGTGCACTTGACTTTATACAATCTGTTTTATAAAACCGGTTTATGTAAAATTGGAATAATCCTGTAGTATAGACGTACCCTGAGGAGAAAAGTAAAGCAGACCTGTTTAGGCCGTCTGACTTTTCTGAGGAATACTGTGTAGGCAGGGAGCCTGGAATTACTGTGCTCAGAAGGGTGAAAGATGTGTCTATGCCCAGAGTAGTGGCGGCTGGGCTGCTGAAAGCCTATGAGTGGGTGCCCTTGTGGGACCTTAGAGAGGGAATATAGGTGCAACTGCTCCAAACTGTGACAGGTCTGTCCTGCAAAAACTCCAGTGAAGTCAGTTAAGAGTTTGGGATGTATGATGAATGGAGGATTGGGCTTTTTATCAGCTTATAAAAATGAAGGCTCATGAATCCTAAGGTAACTGGATAATTTTTATTATATAAAATTGCCAAACCATTTATGTGACTGGCCAAATGATGTGGGTAAAGGAATTCAAGGTATTGTACATTTCTTTTTTATCACCTTAAAATATTACATTTTAAATGAAAACTGCAAAGCATTTGAGTCAGGCTTCAAGTACTTCAAGAATATAGAGGCTTGTACTATAGCTTTGAATTAATGCTCAAATTTGACAGATGAGACACTAATAAGTTCAGAAGAAAATTATGAATTCAATAAAATTCAATAGCTGAACTACCAGTTTATGCTAAATGTTTACAGCCTGTTGACTGCCAAAGCACAAAAAGCACAAGTTAACTCAAGTGTATTCAAAATACAAATGGATGAAACTTTTGCTTCTGAAAAGAGATTTATATTTTTTCAAATTCTATTCACAGGCTATTTAAGGTGAAGGAAGGAAATACGGATGTAATCTTTTTTCATATATGGAGATTTATAAATTGTATGCATAAGAAAAGGGAGAATGACAAAGTGAAGTACAAGGTGATACACACCTCTTCCATCCCCAAATCAATTTGCACTTGAACTACAATGTGTTTTCAGTATGAAAGAGAAATTTCTAGAGTTCAGAAAACTTTAAAATGTGAAGTTTTATCATGCAAAACAAATGAATGTACATAAATATGGCTCGTTTTATTTTACTTTAATTTTCATATACTTTATTGGTGAAACCAGTAGGCTGCAGCAGAACAGTCACAGTTGTGGATGTGAGGAACGAAAAACGGGCAGAATAGGGAATGGTCATGCAGTCAGATACTGCTACAACCCATTGGCTGTACAAGATGCCATGTACAACCTGAACAGGTGGCCTACATCCTGACTCTAGGTTTATAAAGGAAGAATCTGTCCCCTCAAACCTCATATTGTTTTAATGTATTTTCTCCATGCCTGCCTGTTATATTCTTAAAGCATTTTGTATTTTACTGTATTTTGTATTTTTAAAAAGAAATATTTTATGAAGAGTGCTTTACAGAAAAAAAGTACTCAATATTTTCAGAGGTACATAGGGTGAAATCTTGGCTACTGATGTCATTAGGAGTTTGGGCCCAAAGGGACTGTTATGATCATGTAATCTTTCATCCTGCGCAAGACTGCCCAAATGTCTCCTGGATCAAGTCCATATGCTTCTGCTTGAGCTATAGCATATATTTTAGATTTAGATAGACATCCAATGTTGATTCAAGGACTTGGAGAATCCACGACATCCTTAGGTAAATTATCAAAATATATTATTCAAAGTATGAAGCAAATGACTTACTGGAGGTCCAGGTGATCCAGGCTTTCCAGGAGAACCTTCATTACCCTATGACAGTATAAAATTCATATATTTCACTTATCGAAACTAATGTAATACCTAGCACAAAGATAATAAACAAGAAATATAATCTATATGACCCTCCTTCTCTTTTTTGGATAAGTACAGCTATATAAGAGATTAATTTGGCCTCCCCCTCTCTAGTTTCATCTTAATCTCCTAAGTAAAATAACAAATAAACAAACAAACAAGCGAGCGAGCTGATATGGGGATAATACCCTTATATTAGATCTAGAGTCTTAGCCCCATGACATTGATTATTTGCAAGAGGTTTCCTTATGGAAATTTTAACATAGTAGTTTTACTTGTAAGCTAGAGTGATTTGAGTAACTGAATACAATATATGCTTCATATTATTGGGAGAAAAGACAGCGAGAAAGATGTTCAAATTAATAGCAATAAACAAAATTTAGAAAATAAAAGTTCAGAATAATTTTCATGAATCATAAACCACTTTGTTGAACATAATCTTCAGTATGGATTAAGTTATAAAGAAACCACCATTACTTAAACAAAAACAAACCAAAACAAAAACCCAGAACAAAACAAGAACAAACCTATCATTGAAATAGGACAGAAAGAATGAATTCATCACTTTTTGTAGTGAATTGTGATGATGGTCTAACTGTGGGTAGGTTATATCTGTTGCCTGTTGGGCTGACATGGACTGAAATGTAATACATGTGAGCAGGCTTCCCAAAACAATTTACATACTAGTGGACACTCTGAAGAAGCATGGGGTGCAACGTTTTTATGTTATGATATGAAGCACTGTCCCATGAAAGTGAGTTCTTCCGGTAATGTCACTATTACGCGTCAATAAAAACACAGAATCACGGAAATGCAGGGCTGGAAGAGACCGTGAGAAGTTATCTAGACCATCTATCCCACACTGAGGTCTATCCCGTGCTGACACAGGATCTAGTACACCTAGATGATCTGTGACCCATAAACCCTCAGTGCCAACTGGCAAATGTGTTACAAGAATATTCTGATTCTGGTATGTACATTCTGGTTCACCAAATATAGTTGCGTGAGGCCTTCAATGAAAGCCAGTGTCATACTGTTTGGTAATATAGTTGTGAACGTATAACTCCTCCTGTTAGGTGAGGAGTTATATATGTAAATTGAAAATATGTTCTTAGATTCTGTATCACAGCAGAGGTGCAGGAAAAAAAGTGTTCCTGACAGACAAAAGATGTTTATTCTCCTCTCTCCTTGTTGGCCAGTAAATTAAGCATTGTAAGCAGACACAGTGGTGGAACATTACATACAAAGTCAACAGAGAGATATAAAGACAACACAGAAGAGCACACAACAGGGGAATATCTTGAGATACACTTCAAAGGTCTGCTGGACTATATTATGGGAACAGAGAAGACAGCCTGTCATCTTGCATTTAGGAAGTAAATGGGCAGTAAATTTACATTCATGAAAATGGTATCTCAACCAGTCTTGGTTGAAATGCTTCAGAAAACATTGGGGGGGAGATAAATGTCTTCAGATAGAAGTTTAGTCTCTAAAAAGTGTGTTATGATTTTGGTTTTTATGTAACCTTTTGCTTCCATTATCCTTACTCACTATATCTTGAATCTTTGATAATAAACATATTGTTTTCCCTATAAATATACCTCAGTGCTGTGGTATTAAGCAAGGTGAGACTCCTGAGTTGAATTATACAAGTTGGTATTCCTGCAAGTGTTCCATGAACAAAGGGCTGGACACTATAGGGGAATGCATCAAAGGAGCTTGGGGACTGGGACACACCTATTGTTAATTTGCCAGACAAAGTAAGGGTTGGCATTGTCCAGAGGAGATTGGATGACGAAAAGGCTGGTGATACCAGGGAGCCGACACCCAGTTAAGTACAAGCACGTCTTTTTCTTGCTGGAGGTGAGTGTGTAACAAGGTGACTCACAAGGATACCCTAGATACCTAGAACTATCACACCATCCCTGAGAGGTGTTTGTCTAACTTCTTCCTCTTCTCCTTCCCCTAATTCCATCATCTGGCATCAGGATGTCACGGAAACAGGATTTACATCTGTCTCAGGCTGCACTAAGGTCCACCTGCTTACCATTTTCTTTGATGCAATCCACCCACCACTTCCTTGGCTTTCCTTGGTGTCTCTTTCCTACCATCTTCTCATGCCATGTTTTCTTCACCAGGTCCTCTTCATTCATCCTCTGTATGTGTCCAAACCAGTGAAGTCATGCTTCCTGGATTTTGTCAGCTACATCATAGACTTGACTTCCATTCTAATGCTTTCATTTTGAAATCTGTCTTTTCAAACTCTATATACACCTCTGCCCCGATATAATGCGGTCGTGGGGAGCCAAAAATCCCTACCGCATTATATGTGAAACACCATTATATCAGGGTAGCGGTGGCAGGGCTGCAGCAGTGATTTAAAGAGCCCGGGGCTCTTTGCAGCAGCCGGAGCCCTGGACCTTTTAAATCGCTGGCGAGCCCTGCTGCCACAGCCCCGGGGTAGCAGCAGCAGGGCTCTGGCAGTGATTTAAAGAGGTCCGGCTCCGGCCGCTGTGGGGAGTCTGGGCCCTTTAAAGCGCTGCCTGAGCCCCACTGCTGCAGCCCTGGGGTAGCAGCGGCAGGGCTCCAGTGGTGATTTAAAGGACCCTGGGCTCCACACAGCAGCCAGAGACCTGGACCCTTTAAAGTGCTGCCGAAGCCCCACTGCTATTGTGCTATATGTGAACCCGTGTTATATCGGGTTGCGTTATAGTGAGGTAAAGGTGTACCTTGAAGGTATCTCATCTCAAAAACCTGTAGTATTGAAGCTACCATTTCTTTAGTGACCACGCTTCTGTGCCATACAACATTGCTGGATGCACCGGTGTTCTGTAAATGGTATATGCTTGTCACACAAAACCTGCTATGTTATTCCTTACTCTTCCAGCATTCTCTAGTTTGAATTGTATCTGATATACTATCTCACTGTCTTCTGTAACCCAGCAACTAAGGTTCTTAAACTGTTCAGTCTGGTGTAGCTGTATTCCATTAATCTCTATATCCAGTTTCCCGTGGCACCTCTACTGACCTACATGACCTCAATCTTACTCATGTTGATTTTCATCCCAGGCATGCTTAGCTGGTCAAATCACTGATTTATTATTTCCCCAAGGTCTTCTTTTGAGAACTTCCATATTGCTATTTTGTCTGCATACAGCAACTTGTGACCTTTTTCCCATTAAGATCTTTCTGCTGATGTAGTCCATCAATATGATACACAGTAGCAGACTGAGGGTCAACCGTGATGCAGTCTGATTATTGCTTCAAAGGGGCTTGTTGCTCAAACATGCTTGAATCACTGTTTTGGATGATCTATATAGTGCATTTACCATAGTTATTAAATCTTTGGACACTCAGGTGTCTGTCTAACCTGTTCTGAAGACCTGGAATGATGTGGATACCAAAACCTTCCTTGGTAACTGATTCCAGTGTTTAACTGTCCTTATAGTTAGAAACTTTTTCCTAATATATAATAATCTAAATCTCCCTTGCTGCAAACCAAGCCAATTAACTGTTCTACCCTCTGTGGACACAGTAGATTACTGTCTTCTTTATAACAACCTTTCACATATTTGAAGACTTATGTCCCCCCCATCAGACTTCTCTTCTGTAGACTAAACATGACCAATTATTTTAACCTTTCCTCATGGTCAGGTTTTCTTATCATCTTAACCTATCATCATTTTTTGTTGCTCTCTTCTGGACTGTATCCAATTTAGCCACATCTTTCTTAGATTATGTGTTCCAAATGGGACACTATTTCAGCTGATCTCTAACCAGTTCCAAGTAGAATGAAACAATTACCTCCCATGTCTTAGGTATGACACTGCTGTGAATATATCCCAGAATGACATCTGCCTTTTTTACAACACTGTGACATTGTTGGTTCGTATTCAGTTTGTGATCTTGTATAACCCTCAGATTCTGTCCTGCAATAGCAAGTTATTTTGTATTTGTGCATTTGATATTTCTTTCCCAAGTGCAGAAGTTTGCACTTGTTTTTACTGAATTTTGTCTTATTGATTTCAGACTTTCTCTCTAATTTATCAAGATCATTTTGAATTATGATCCTGTCCTCCAAAGAGCTTGGAACCTCGCCAGCTAGACTCAACCAGAAATCCAAGAACAGAAAATGTGTGTTCTGCGTCTGAGTTAGTTATTATTGGAACTTTGCTTTACTAGACTTTTTATGAGTAGATCTATGTACTGAGTTAACAAGGAAGTTTCTTCTATTTAATTTTGTTTTAAGTGACTAGGAGGAGGAAGGTGAGTACCTATCTTTGCTGCTGTTATCGTTTTGTTAGAGGAAATTTTCAAATCCATCATTCAGAATAAATATAAACACTGAGCTCTGAAACAATATGGACCTACACTTAAAAAAAAGCCACATGCCAGGCTCAGGTAGGAGTTAGACATGTGGCTCAAGAAGGGTTCCATTGTGCTCTTATCAGGGGTGGAAGACTGATTGGACTGGAGCAGTGTGTGCATGTGTAACAGAGGGAAGCAGCAAGAAACATTAGAAACAGACATGAAAAGGGGAGCATAAAACTAAGGAGACTGGAGAGCTGGCTGAAAGAGGCTGTGTATATCTTCATAGACAAACAGGATTGCATCATAGAAATACCTGGCTCCAACATCAATTTCTCCTCTTAACAGAAACAACCTTGTAGGACCACAAATTTTGGCTAACCACTTGGGTCAAATATAGGTAGCAATATTGTCTGTTCAATTCCTGTGCCATACAGCCTTTTGACTCCCTGGGTAGTCATGCTCTGTTTCTGGCATGTCAAGAAAATCATAAGTGAGGAAAGGAACTAGGGAATTCTTCATAGACCTTCACTGGAACTGAAATAAAGAATAATGTTCAATACCTTTTCACCTTTTGCCCCAGCTGGACCGGGATGTCCAGGTCTTCCTACTGTTCCCTGAAACACATAGGATTGGTTCATATTAGTGAACAACAAGGCATTCTGCATTGCAATTAAGTTATTAAAACTCATACTTTTTGAAGGTCATTTCAACTTAATTAAGTCTCTCTTCTAGGCTTATATTTCTTCTGGCTGATACAACAGCTGCATACAACTGATAAGCCCTATGAAGGGTAAAACTCGTGTTTGTGGTTGCATTTTCACCTTGGCAGACTAAATGTAGTGACCTTAATTGGCACCTTTTGATACTGCTAAGAATTTCGCCTTACTGCTTAAATGGCAATTTACATAATTACCCATTACGCTTTGCTAAATGTGTTATAGTTTTTGAAAGAAAACTTAACTTAAGTACTGCAAGCAGTCAGGAAATTAAAAATAAGCACAATAAACAATGTGATCTGCATCTTTTAAATAGAAAGTAAAATGTAATAGTATTTCCTAAGGGTATGGAAAAGGTATAACATTTTCTATCATTGCTTTACAAATGTGGCTTGCTGGCTTTCTATATTAGTGGCCAATTTAAAGGCACACTTTATAATTACTAACTTTCAGGATTCAGTGTTTTCAGAGTGTAAATAATATTATTATTAGAATTTATCACTAACATTATACCAATAATCTGGGTTCAGATGCATAATTATCTAAAAGTTATTATATCATTCAAATCAATTTTATGTATAGATTTCCCGATGATAATCACCAAGAAACATATTATAAATTATATACACAATAATGGTTCTGACAATGGCAACATTTTCAGGAATTTAAACTCACAACATAAACTTGTTTCTACAAAACTACTTGGGCCAACTTCTGTTACTCTTACAATGACATTCATTCAACTCCCCAGAAGTCAACTGAAGGCAGTCTCTGGCTCTTTATTAGCACCAGAGAAAAGAACAGGCTAGAAATATAAAGAACCAAAATGAAGCTATTATTTAAGTGAAAGTTAAATCTCTGGAGTCACAAACTCATATTAAATTATCTCATCTTTCTGTAAACTAAAGCATTACTCCCAAAATAACATCTTTAATTTTCAATTAGTATTGGATTATTGGATTTATTAGCATCTTTAACATTTGGCTCAACCTAGTCTCCTTTTCATTACATCTTGATATTGATTACAACAGGTTCATTAGACAGTTATTGTAACCTCCAAAGGAATAGATTAGATCATAGATTATATCAAACACTTACAGAAGGTCCACTAGGTCCTGTTAGACCACGGAGTCCTGGAATACCTTGAAGACCCTGAGGAATTAAAAACATTTATGAATATTTTTCTCCATAACACAGGTTTAATCTTGAAATCCATTATATTCATCATACCCATCACTGTTACAGTTTATATACAAATTATTTTTTAGCTAAACAAACATATACTGTTCTGAAGTAGCATATAATAGATAACCTCTTGTTTGAGTGATAAATTACACTCTTCCCCTTCACTACTGTTGGTAACTTCTGTCCTTTATATCTTTTCCTCTTTAGCTCTGTAGATAAGAGCATGATGCCTGAGCAAAGTACAGAAATAATTTTTTCTTCTCCTATCATTATAAACATTCTTCCTGTTCAGAAAGGCATCTGTTCACACTTTTCAGTGTTACATGATATTATCTAAGCAGCATATTGCTTTGTGCCTAATATCCCAATTATTCTGGTTTTATGTAAATAAAAAAGTATGGATTTTTTGTCATAGTACTTAAAGAACTACTGCACATTTTTCCTCCAGCTACTGCTTGTAATTCTATTTTATGGCCTGAAAATTCACTAGCATTTGGCATGCGTGTAGAATATATTTAATAGTTTTAATAAGGTTTCATCTCAAAGGTGAATAGCTAAATCTCTTTGTTTGAATTTATAATCCATGCCTCATATCAATACTAAAAAGACCTGGAATGACTGTATCAGTTAATATTCAGAGTACTAGTGCAACATCTGGTGATGAGCATGTGATGGAAGAGAAAGACACTTAACCACTATGCAGATGTAATATATCTGAACAAAGATACGTAGCCCATTATCAGGATCATTTCTACATTGAGATCCTAAAAGTTCTCAACATAGGATTGGAGGTCTCAGTTTCCAAAAGAACAACTGTCAAGGTTCCTTTCCCACTCTGAACTTTAGGGTACAGATGTGGGGGACATGCATGAGAAGCTCTAAGCTCAATTAACAGCTTAGATCTGGTCTGGCTGCCACCACCCCCAAGCACTCCCTTCCCTGGGTAGCCTTGAGAGACTTCATCAGTTTCCTGGTGAACACAGATCCAAACCCCTTGGATCATAAAACAAGGAGAAATTAGCCATCCCTCCTCCTTTCTCCCACCAACTCCTGGTGGATCCAGATCCAACCCCGTTGGGTCTAAAAACAAGGACAAATCAATCAGGTTATTTTTTTAAAAAAAGGCTTTTAATTAAATAAAAGAAAGGTAAAAGAAAACCCTCTGGGAGAGATTAGCATACCAGCTATTCTCACAGACAATAGATTCAAAACACAGAGGATGTTCTCCTGGGCAAAAACTTAATTACACCAATGAAAATACCCAAATATCCAATTTGATTCTTCCTCTAATTGCACAAGACAGGTTACAAAGAAATAAATATAAACCTATTTATTTCTTTCTAAAACTTACTACTCTGATAAGAGGCTGGTTCCTTGATCTTTTTCACTCCAGCTGAAAACTGAAAACTGACTAAACAAAGGAAAGTTTCCTCCTTCCTTTTGAAATATCTTGTTGCCCCACTGGTTCCTCTGGTCAGGTGTCAGTTAGGCTAGGTGAACTTCTTAACCCTTTACAGGTAAAAGAGGCATTAACCCTTAACTATCTGTTTATGACAACAGCAAAAAAAGACTTCTCTGTAACTCCCCAAAGTGTTTTTTCT
Source organism: Chelonoidis abingdonii (assembly GCF_003597395.2). Lineage (NCBI taxonomy): Eukaryota > Metazoa > Chordata > Testudines > Testudinidae > Chelonoidis > Chelonoidis abingdonii. The sequence goes on along the minus strand of NC_133771.1, from coordinate 57,790,644 downwards.
TTTATAAAAATGTACTTGGAGTGAGGGAAAATAGTGGTTTTTGCGCTCACTGTCAGTGGTGCTGCTGCTCTTTGTAGGGCATCCCAGAACTGACTGCGGCTTTCAGTTATCATAAGTTGCTTTCTCAGTGTGCACACAAAACCTCTGTGATGGGATCCCTGGGGTGCAGCCTGGGACTGTGGGACCGCTGTGCTCCCTTAACTCTCCAGCCTGTGCGGTCTCTCACAATGCCTTGCTAGTGACCAGCAGCAAACTCCTCTGGGTGCTGTTATCACTCAGCTCAACTGCATGTGGAACCCCCCAGCCAGCTAGATTGCATGAATGCTCTCAGAGCCACTCATGAATCACACAGGGAAAGGCACCAGCCAGATCCCTCCAGCTCCTAGCCTTGTACCTCAAGAATATACTGTCTCCCACTGCTCAAGATGGGCAGTGCAAATTTATGAATTGGCTCACCACTTCATTGGTGGAAAGTGGATATACACCAGCCTTTGCAAACCTGAGCAGTTTTGCCACACACTTCATACAAACTCACTGGTAAAGATAAACAGTTAAACACATTTATTGACTACAAAGGATAGATTTTAAGTGATTGTAAGTGATAGGCAAAAAGTCAGAGTTAGTTACCAAAAAAAAAAATAAAACAAGCATGTAGTCTAAATTCTCAAGCCACTGGATACTGCATCCTTAATATACAGGTTTATCCCTTAAACCTGGACCTTAAACCTCCTCTGTTGGAGTCTTCAGTCTTCTTCTGAGTGTCTTGGTTTCTTGCAGCATAGGTGGGGGCAGGAGAAAGACGAAGCATGAGCCTTCTGTGTTCTGTTTTATACCCTAAGTCCCATTTGCTTGGGGAACACACAAGCCCAGGCATGTCTAGTGGGCATTACTGAGTCTCTAAGGAAGGTTTAGCAATTCCCCTGGTATGACCTCAAGCAGGTGAGTCACTGTATTGTAGCTCCCTTGCTGGACAATGGCTGTTGATGGGCTGTTTGACGCTCCACCTGGGTGTTGGTTACTTTCCTTCCTGTTGCCTCTGGGAAGCTAATATCTGGCTGATTCCCCAACTTATAGCATGTCTTAGTGGCAATCATACAATTCTCATAACTTCATATGCATTAATGATATACATATACAAATAGAGAAATGACTTTCAGCAGATCATAATCTTTCCCCTGATACTTCACAGAAAATCTGAAAGCAAAGGAGCCCAGAGAAGGGAAAATTCAGGGGGAATGTAGCGAGGCCCCCCCCCCCACGCTCCTGAAGGGAATAGGCCAGGAAAACTATGGCCCCGGGCGGAGGCCCTGCCGCCTATCCCCGCCCCCCGGAAGTCAAGGGGTGGGACCAGAAGTCTAAGGCCCCCTCCGCCTGTCCCCGCCCCCAGGAAGTCAAGGGGCGGGACAGGAAGTAGAAAAACCCGGCCCCAGCCCTCAGTTAGGAGGAGGCTGCCAGAGAAGGCAGACGCTGAGGCCCGAGCTCCCGCTGGGCCCGGCTTACCCCACGCCCGGTATCCGGAGGGGTACTGGCCTGACCTCCCGTGGGGCCAGCACCCAGAGCAGCCGGCGGAGCCCTCTGACGCTCGGCATGTGGAGGACTGGACCGGACCACCCGAACCCCGGTACCCTGAGGACTGGACCGGACTGCCCGAACCCTGGTACCCTGAGGAGTGGACCGGTCCGCCCAAACCCCTGTACCTGGAGGAGTGGACTGGACCTCACGCTGCTGAGCCTGCTGAGGAACCCATGGTTTGGGACCCCCCGGACGATGCTGGCGAAGGGCAGGTACCCAGTGAGGGGGAGGTTGAAGTGGCCCGGGGGCAGCCGACTCCGTCTGGCTGCAGACTCGCCTGAACCCATGTCAGTGTGTTTCGGTCAGGATCCCCACTGACCATCAGCGGTGTTGACCGCTGCTAGGGCCCCGGGGAGTGGGAGGGCCTGCGTTCCCCCTGCCACCCCTTTAAGGGTGGCAGACTCCCCCATCCCTTTGCCTAAGGAGACCATCTACAGTGGTTGCCTTACCTGCTCAGCCCCTGCTGAAGGGCCTGAGCTCAGACTGTGTGTTGCCTTGTTTGCTCAGCCCCTACTGAAGGGCCTGAGCTCAGACTGTGTGTTGCCCAAGGGCCTGGACTCAATTATATACTGTGGCCTGGTTTGCTCAGTCCAACCGGGAGGCCGGAGCGTGGTGAGCCGGCGTGGCTCCCCTCCCCTCCCTGAAGGAGGGTTGAGCCCCGGTCGCGCTCTACTACAGGGAAGTAGAAGAGTTAAAGAAGAAAAGGGAGAAATCAGGAAAGGATGAAAAGGCCTTTGCAAAACCTAAATTGTCTTAACTGGTAATTCTCAAAGTATAGTGAAACTCGGAGACCAGATATTCCTGGGAAATATGAAAGAAGTGGAGGAAAGATCAGGGAAAAGAGAATTCTGAGTTATGGAATAAGCATAATATGTGAGTAATAGAGGGCCTGATACTGCTCCCACTAACGCAAATGAGAGTTTATCATTGAATTAAATCAGGGAGGCACTGGATCATTCAGCTGAATAAATGGAGTTTTGGTTTGTAGTTCCATGAATTATAAAATAGTATGTAATTCCAAATGTATAATCATTAAGGGCCTGTTCCAAAAGCTCATTTATGTCTATGAGAGTATTTCCACTGGCTTCAATGAACTTTAGAAGACCCTAAAACTATTGTTCCATTTTGTGGCTCTGGTAATCAAACCAAATCATAAAAACCATGAGAACTTCAGATCCATTACTGGACTAACAACTCCATTATGTAGTGTCCTGGATGTAACATTCATTCACCCAGTTACAATGAAGTAACCTAAAGCATCCGCTAAAACACTGGAGCTACCCAACACTGTTGGAGTGCCTAAGAATTTACCAAATAGTGAAGGAGCATTAGAATAGCTTCATTATTAACTGAGTGAGCATTGCACCCTATTGAATCAATAAAAATTTACTTAGAATAAATTTACTCTGGAGTCTCTTTAAAAGCCTATGTGCAAATTATAACCTGGTCTTTTTGTTATTACCTTCTCAATTGCCTCTAAGATCTGTCTCAATTTTTGGCAGTTAGATACTGTCAGAATTGTTTAAAATTGGTTCTCTGTGTGTCAAGTTGCTGCTGCATGCGTTGCACAGAGATGTGCACATAGAGAAAGGCCACACTACTGTTTTACTACAGTCCCATTTATTTTTTAAATAAAATGTTTTAGAGCCTTATTTATTATTGTAATTATTTTAAAGTATGTCTTCTAAATCTCAGGATGTCTTGAATATTTAAGAAACACCAACCTTGCAGATTCTCTGAATAGTATCAATACAAAAAAGAAGAAAAAACATGGTAATTTCTGAAACCGTATATACCGGTATATATTGGTAATCTGCTGAGATCTAGGGCAAGCAGGGGCAAATGCGGAACACTTTCATTCTGATTCTTTACACCACCCTCAAGATAAGATGTTCCATGTTCCATGTGAATTTTCCCTTATCATTTATATTGGTTGCTTAGTTCGTCATTGTTATATGCATTTTTCTGGATTTATTTTGAATTGTGCAGGAAAGAAAGCATATCGACTAAATCAAAGGTAAAAAATCATCATCATTCCATCACAGTTTTGGTGAAAATCTGACACACACTTTACCGCATCACGCTCTTGAAGTGATGGATAGTGTTGAGTACAAATTTCAGTTTGAAAAACACTTTCAATCTATATTTTTATTGAAAATTCACTTTCACTCCATAAATAACATTAGCTATGTACCATGAAACCCCCAGAAAGCATAAGAAATTCATCAATACATTCAAAATTCCAAATATTAGTGACCATAATTTTTCAGATGATTTCTCTCCTATCCAAGCAATAACAATTACAAGAGAGTAGTATATTTAACATGTTTCAGTTTAGGTGCTTTGGTATTTAATAGAGCTCAGCAAATAATCTGTAATGGATGATTGATTTTACCTATTTCATCTGGCAAATTATCTCCAAGGAGCACACGATTCACTCACATTTATTAGCTGATTAATTTTGGTGAATTCTTTTGACGTAAGATTGATCTTGAGCTCTCATTGCAAATATTTGGCATTTAACATCGTATTTCTCTGTACCCTTACTGGCTTACAAAACCCTAGGAATCCAGTATCATGAGAAAATATTCACATTTTCAAATTCAAAATTCAATCTCTCTGAATATTTTCCTACATTCACTTAATATTTGCTGTTGACATGAATAATCCTGCCACTAAATTTGTTCATTATAATACTTTTGGAAAATGAACATTAAAGGGGCAGTAATATAGTCAAAGCAAATTTGTTATAAAATGTGAACAAACATTTTCAGCATATACCCATTTATTGCTCCATCCTGTATTATCTTCTCAATATTAGCATTTAAATATACAATAATTTGTAATTAAATTAAGAGATGTGAACAATAAAACTGCCTTACTTAACTGAGTAACAGTACTTAATTATCTGGAAAATTCAGAATCAAAAACTGTTAATATCAGCCTTCCTAACACTTATATATCTTCTTAATATATTCTAGAGAATTAGATAATATGTGGATTTAATTCTCAATTTGGACCTCTATTCATGTACACATAAGAATAACTGTAATATAATGATTATTGAAATTAAAATAATTTTACCTCATCACCTTTCTCTCCAGAGAGCCCAGGAACTCCACGTTCACCTTTGCTTCCCTATAAAGGCATAACTTTTGAACTATTATGAAAACTTACGTACTGTAGTGTGTTTCATTTTAAACATGGAGCTTATGGGTTAGCAATAAGGGACCATAAAAAAAACAAAGCCAAATTCCACCCTGGCACAGGTCCCACTAAGGTCAATAAACATTACGCCTACTTCTTATGTGCTTGAATTTGGCCCAAAAGACTGAGGCTGAGTGCAAAGTTAGCTTGATAAACTACAACTAGCTCACTGAGGGCATTGATCAGTGTTCATGTTGTGCTCCCCATCAGTAAATAGCCTGGGCTGGGGAAGCTAATGATTCAACCAGTGAACCAAATTCAGTGATGAACCCTGATCACGTGCCATCTGAGGCACGTTGCGCATACACTACACAGAAGGCTATGTTAGACCTCTTTTCAAAGCAGAATGTATACTTTTAAATTATTATTATTGGATTTTGCTCTAAGGGATTTAGGTGTCAAAACCTGTGATCTTTAGTAATTCTTCAGTAATGCACAATTCCTAATGACTTCAATACAAGTTTAGAATATGTCCCTCTGAAATCAATGAGACTATTCACGAGTAACAATATTGTAACTACTCAGGATGGTCCCATGATTGCGGTGCTACCCTAGGAATTGGGAGATTCCTTGTTTCATCACAGACTTCCTGCATAGCCTTGGGTAACTCACTCAGTCCTCTGTGCCTCAGTTCCACATTGGTAAAATGGGAATGAATCACAGCACTTTGCAGCATAGGGATGTTGTGAGAATAATACACCAAAGATTATAAGGTTCTACAGTAGTGAGGGCCTTATAAGTATATAAGATAGACAAACAGGATTTGGCCCTGCATTTTTAAAGAGTAAAAAAAAAGTTATCTAAAGCACTACTTAATAAACTTACCTTTGGCCCCTCCCTACCAGGGATTCCTGGAGGACCTCTTGGCCCAGTATCACCCTGGAGAACAGAGGAAAATAAAATGATGGGAAGTAACTTTAGCAAAAGAAACAGTGGATCGTAAGAATATATAGTCACACCCATAATCTTGCCTTCCTGCCTTTGTGACCATCCCCGTTAGAAAGCCTGCTACTCCCTTTTCTCCTTTAATGCCTATTAATCCAGGAACACCAGCCTGGAAGTTGCTACAAACATTTTGTTGGAACTATATAGAATTGTGGCGACTAAGCTTTCTACAGAGACATTCATAAATCAAGAAGTCAGGAGATGCTGGGAGTTTCATTATTTTAAATCTTCCAGTGGCGTAATTTTAGTGATAACATATTAAATGTGAATGAAACAGAAACTGGTGCATGATCCCTCTGGTTTCTTGGCTTTGGATTTTGAGGAGAGACAGAAGTTGCACTTTTGGAAATATGAGATTCCCCGAAGCAAAGCACTGGGAGAGTCCGTCACTCACCAGGATTGCCTCCTGACACAACAGGTAATGTACACACAAACACTTATTTTTTGGAAAAGGTTTTAAAAAATTTTTTTTTAATTACATCACCTAAAACTACTACAAAGTACTAACTACAACTAAGAACAATTATAATAAACTAACTACTAAAAGAGCTAAGGGGACATCATTGAGGTAAAACAACATGGACAATTGTTAAGGCCACTTCAGCCTAAGGCAGTTGAGAAGGAACTGAGAGCAGTTCGCCGTGATGGCTATATAACACCAGCACTCAGCACATGACTGAGTAACATGCATCTGTGGGCTGAACAGACACTTCTATGAGAAATCTCCGGGTACGTCCAGACTAGCCGCCATATCGGCGGGTAGCGATCAATTTTTCAGGGATCAATATATCGCGTCTCATCTCGATGCGATACATCGATCCCCGAATGCACTCCCGTCGACTCCGGAACTCCACCAGAGCGAGTGACGGTAGCCGAGTCGACACGGGAAGTCGTGGATGTCTATCCTGCACCGTGAGGACCCAAGGTAAATCAATCTAAGATACTTCGACTTCAGCTATGCTATTCACGTAGCTGAAGTTGCGTACCTTAGATCGATACCCCCCCCCCAATGTAGACCAGCCTTCTGATCAAAAGTGCAGGGGATGCAAGAACACCTAGAGTGAAGAAACTAGGGTGTCCATAGGGATCTTACTCAAAGAACAACTAGATTTGTTTTTAGACAAACGAGAGGATTGAGCAGTTTAATGAAAAGCAAGAGGTGGACCCAGGCCTCAAAGGAAGGATCTGGATCAGGATCCAAATTTTTCCAATGGCAGACATGACAGGTCTTTTACTGTCTCTGAAATGTCTTACACCCTTAACTTTGGTGATTTACAGTATATAGTAAAACATAACCTTGGTTTTAGGAAAAGCTGACTTATGAAAACATGCCAATGCCTATTTTGCTTTGAACAACCCACTCATATTAGTGGAAAGACTTCCTCCTGTATCAATATACTACCTTCAATGAAGCACCCATGTCACCCAATAGTGGAAGTGCAATCTGAAATAAAATACATGCATACACTTAAGAAATATTTAATATACTGTATATATCCCGCATCTTTAAATATTTGGTCCATGGTTTCCACATGTATTAATGGTATAAAAAATTTACATAGTTATGCAAATAAGTCATGATTAAGACTGTTTTATCATGATATTTTTAAGGAAAAATAAAGAGTGTTCATGATGAAAAGTGCAAGAGTCAAATATTCAAATATATTTTTAAAATGTTGTCAATGCTTTCTACCCAAGGTAGTTCTTTGTTCCTTATTGTAGTGAACTAGCTAGAACTGTGTTTGTGTTACGAAAACAGTCAACACCTGAAACATCCGCTATCAGAGTGCACTTTTCTGAAACCCAACTTAGCCCTTCAAAATGTTTAAGTCTTTTTTAATGTCTGCAGGAAGAGGGAGAAATATCATCACCCTTGGAAAATTAAAGCCCTTGCAGATAGTTCTTTGATCTGGTCTTCCGTGTAGCAGTACTGTTTTCCTCCTGTCTTCCCTTAGTTTTCCAAGTGCTAGGTTTAATTTTGTATCTCTCAAAGTTGTCCATGAAACAGATTGAGCTGTTGCTGTTACCTCTACCCACTCAGCTCCAAAAATGAATCGTCACATGTCAAAATGTAGGGATATTTTTGTAAATCATGAAAAAAATCACAAGCTAAATTACTCCTGTGATTGTTGGGGAAAAAAACCCAGCCTTGGTTATGATATACAGTTAGATACACTGACAAACCTGATGTGTACTTGTCTTCAATTTAACCAATTTCAAATGTTATCATTTGTAAAGCTTTAAGGGTTCTGTCCACACCAGGAAAGCAAAAGTGTCAAACCTTGGTCTTCAGTACATTAGGAAAATTGCCCTTTGCTGACAACGGATGTCAGCAACCTGTGCAGTGGAACCACCGCTAAACATGATTTAACAGCTAACGTAGAGAAGGACATACTACGTTCAGCATGGCTTCACAAACCTTGAAAAATCTGCCAGGAAAGTTCTTAGAGAAGGACTAGTCTACATGGCAGAGTTTAAACACTCACCGAGAGGGCTGTTCGTTAGAGAAGAGGCTGAACTCACACTTTTGTAAGCAGCAGCGATTTGGCTGAAAGACACCATGAGGTTTTTCCCAGCACTGGAGCTTGACGTTTGGGATTGCCATGTCTTTTTATTTTCTTTTTATATATGTCATGTCTTAAATAAAAACTAAGATGGTATTTAGCATTTAAACAGTTTCCTACACTTAGGCAGTTATCACTGCATCTCACCTGTTATCTGAAACTAAGCCTTCTTAAAAATCTGGTTATATGGTAGCAGGCTTTGGCCTAAACCACTTAGGAAAGGCCAAATCACATTATAATTCTAGGACCACAAGTTAGGTTAACAAATGACTAAAGGGTTTCACTTTGCTGAGCAACAGGTCCCAAGAGCTGCTCTAGGAATTCTGAGAGGTTTATTTATCCTTTTTGATGCCTCTGTCAGCATTTGTTTAAAAATCAAAATTAAGCTTGTAAAGTTTCAGCTTTGGGGAACATGTTAAAGGATCTAAACTCGTTTCAGGTGTCTGTTCATTTTAGCCATTTAATTCTTTTGTTAGTACTCAAGAAAATTAGTTCACATTATGGTCTAATTACTTTCAAAATTTCATTAATAATATAATAGCTTTTTAAATGTGTCAGAGCAATGCAATTTTTCCCATGGTCTTCTAATTTAAGAAGAACCAAAGTACAGTCTTTGAAAATTTATACAGAACTGCTCCTGGGGCTTAGACATGGTAAGCCAAGTTGCAGCCTGGAACAAACTATTAAAGCTAAAGCATAACCTCCTGAAAATAGACATTTATCATGAAAGTGCTCATATAACCATAATATTAATGATATTGTAATGAGCTAAATAAAAAAAATCACTAGGCAGTCAATTGAATACAACAGGGATCGGCAACCTTTGGCATGCGGCCCACCAGGGGCCTGGCGGGCCGAGCCCAGGGCCAGTGCAACCCATGAGGCGACCTAGGCGGTCGCCTAGGGTGCTAACATTTGGGAGGCAGTGACCTCGGCGGCCAGATCTTCGGCCGCCCCGGTCGTCGTTGGTCTTTCGGGGACGGGACCTTCCGCCACCTCTGTCGGGGGCGGGACCTTCCGCCACTTAGGCCGGCAAAAAAGCCGGTGGCGCTCTTGGCTGGGCCGGTTTGTTTACCTGCCGTGTCCACAGGTTTGGCCGATCACGGCTCCCACTGGCCGCGGTTCGCCTCTGCAGGTCAATGGGGGCTGCGGGGGCTGGCCCTGGTGGGCCATGGGCCAAAGCTTGCTGATCCCTGGAATACAATTTGCTAGGCCTACTAGGCATCTGATGTCTTTCTGTTTTAAGATACTTGCATCCACACAATGTAAGTCAAGCATAGCTTGTATACATACTGGGTCACCTGGAGGACCAGGAAGTCCTGGCTTCCCATCTGGTCCTGGAGCACCCTAGAAACAGAAACAAGGCCATTGCATTTTAAATTTAAGTCATTGATAAGGGGCACTGTAGCGAGGGGGGCACACCACGCCTGAGACTGGGCATAGGCTAGGGACCCTGCAGCCCCGGGCAGAGGCCCGGCCACCTTCCCGCCCCCAGGAAGTCAAGGGGCGGGCCGGAAGTGCAAGGCCCCCTCGGCCTGTTCCCGCCCCCAGAAGTCAGGGGGCGGGACAGGAAGTATAAAAACCCTGGTCCCAGCCCTCAGTTAGGGGAGGCCGCCGGAGAAGGCAGCGTGGGTGCCCGAGCTCCCGCTGGGCCCGGCTACCCCTCGTTCGGTATCCGGAGGGGTCCTGGTCTGACCCTCCCTGGGGCCAGCACCCAGAGCAGCGGGCCGCGCCTTCGGACGCTCGCCCTGTGGAGGACTGGATGGACCGCCTGGACCCGGTACCCCGAGGAGTGGACCGGACCGCCTGGAGCCCGGTACCCGAGGATGGACCGGACCGCCCGAACCCACAGGACGCTGAGGACTGGACCGGACCGCCTGGACCCCGGTACCCTGAGGAGTGGACCGGACCGCCTGGACCCGGTAACCGCCGAGGAGTGGACCGGACGCCGAACCCCAGGACGCTGAGGACTGGGACCGGACCGCCTGGACCCTGGTACCCCGAGGAGTGGACCGGACCGCCTGACCCCGGTCCCCGAGGACTGAACCGGACCGCCCGAACCCCAGGACGCTGAGGACTGAACCGGACCGCCTGGACCCGTACCGCGTACCCCAGGAGCTAGGACGACGACCCGCGGACCGGACCTCTCGGGACCGCCGGTACCCCGAGGACTGGACCGGACGCCCGAACCCGAGGAGCGGAGACTGGACCGGACCTCCTGGACCCCGTACCCCGAGGACTGGACTGGACCCCCCCGCCGAGCCAGCGGAAGAACCATGATCTGGGAACCCCTGGACGACGCCGGCGAGGGCAGGTACCGCAGGGAGGGGGAGGTTGAAGCAGCCTGGGGGCGGCTGACGACAGTCAGGCCGCAGAAGGCCCCGAGCCGAAGGTCGTGTGCATCGCCAGGATCCCCACTGACCCTCCGGTCGTGTGTTTCGGTGGAACCCTGCCGCTCACACCGGTCAGTGTGTTTCGGGCCGGATCCCACTGACCACCTTAGCGGCGACAGCCGCTACTAGGGCCCCCGGGCTGGAATGCAGTGGAGTGGGAGGGCCTGCGTTCCCCCTGCCACCCCTTAAGGGTGGCGACTCCCCCTTCCTTTACTGAACTTGATCGCCTCCAATTGTCCCTTGCTTCTGCCTGCCCAAAGGGCCGGAGCCTCTAGACTGCTTGTTTGCTCTGCCCTGCCCCAAAGGGCCGAGCCTCTAGACTGCCTGTTGCTCTGTCCTGCCCCAAAGGGCCGAGCCTCTAGACTGCCTGTTGCTCTGCCCTGCCCAAAGGGCCGGAGCCCTTCTAAGACTGCTTGTTTGCTCTCCCTGCTTTCAGCAGGGCACGAGCCTCTAGACTGCTTGTTGCTCTGCCCTGCTTCACAGGGCCAGAGCCTCTAACCTGTTTGTTCGCTGTCCCGCCCTACCTAAGGGCTTGGACTACAGACTTCATTCGCTCAGCCCCTGCGACCCGGAGCTGAGCCGCGGCCAAGGCCGTTACAGGCACATGTATCAATATAGTGTTATATAAAGAACTGTTACTTACATCAGCACCTGGGGTACCTGGAGGTCCAGGTAATCCAGGGGGTCCTCTAGGGCCCTAATATACAGAACAGTTACTTAAGATATGATTCAAGAAACTGGAAAACATGTTAGGTTAAATTCATTTTTCCAAATTATACAATAAATATTTTACCTGTGCACCTGGTTCCCCAAATGGACCTTTAGGACCCTGTAAAAATAGCCAAATGTAGACTCAGATAGCAGCAATGCTTTTAAAAAAGGGGTGATCTTGAACCAAAAATACTGAACGTGGGCTTTCGGTTCAGCGCATCTTAGAGAATGAGACCTGCTGAAATGGCAGGTTACAAATCTGGACCAAACTTTACTAAAGTTCAAGGTTGATCAGATCCAGTATTTTGGTTAAGAACCATTTCACATGGAAAGTAAGGCCACCGACTAATGACACAGTTATGTTATTATGAAATGGACTGTTCAGTTAGCTTGCGATTTACAGGGAAAACTGAAATTTATGCAGTGCAATAGGCAAAAGCATCACAAATTGTGGGATGCCTAAGAATCAATGTAAAAATGTAAACATTTAAATAACATTAATTTGTTTTTTACATGATTAGACTTGCTTAAAATTTATATTTGAATCTATAGCCATCTGTCTCAAACATTATGATTTCTATAACTTAGTCATTTCAATAAAGTGAAAAGTTCAGTTTAATATGTTGTATTGGACTGACAAGATATTTCCATTTTCAACACAGTAGAATTCAGGAGCATTACCTGTGTCATCTACCTCCTATATTATTGAACACTATCAAGACAACTAAACAAAGAAAGATTATCACTTGGATTATGGAACAACTGCTGGCATTATCTGAACCTCAGTCCTTTTAAGGCCAAATAATTTCCCAAGTTGCAGACGGTTCCATGGCTTATGGAGGGGCAAATTCTGGGGGAGCACACTGGGGTCCTGATCACCACAGAGCTGTGCTCTATTGGGGCTCACACAATAATGAGGATGTTTGAGTAAGTCAAGAATGGTGGACATGTGACTATGAAAATACAAAAGGAAAAATCCCTCACCTGGTGAATATGGGTAGCAACCCCATGTAATCCACTGCAGCCCTGAGTTTCCCTTGAGGGAGAAATCTATCTTCCAGTCCACACTACTACAGATTGCCTCTGTACAACACCTCTTTACACAGGCTTGGCAAAGGATCTGCCACTTGGTATTGCAACCTTGGAAAACTCTAGGGCCCTTAACATTTTAAGTTAGCAGTAAAAGCTGGGAGAAAATAGTTGTAATGAAGTTTAGAATTTGTGGAGCTAGCTACATTCTAATGAAAAAACACTGATATTTTTCAATGTCTTGCTTTTCAAAAATATGTTCTATTTACTTTGTGGGAATATCTGAAGAAGTTCCTGTAACCACTGATACTTCTAGAAATGGACTGGATGCTGAAGTAATAAGTGCAATAAAGATGCAGTGTTAAGAAGCAAGAATGAAATAGCATTTTGAACAGTGTGCTGCTGATAGCAAGAATGATGTAAAAGACCATACTACTGCAGCTATTTATTCTGATTACTCCAGATATAGTGTCCTTTGCTCATTTCATGTTTAAAATATATACGTGGAAATTGGCCACATTTGGACGTTGTTGCTTGATGGGTGTGAAGCTTGTGCTGAGTTGTGCAGCTCTGGCTAGAGACTCTGCACCCACAATTAACCCATTGTACTCCAATTCTTGTAATTCAGGCATCCTAACACTGAAGCCCTGGAGCTGCTGCCCAGCTGCCCAGCCTCCCCTTTTCCTTCCCAAGGCAGAGTATCTGCCTCTGCCCCACTACTGTACAGGACATGGGGGATGACACAGAGAAGGGGACTGTTGTTATTGACTGACTGACTGACAGCCAAGGATGCTTTACAGGGCTTAGTGTCTCTTCTCATGTGCCAGTGCTGGAATCAGAAGGGGCAGACAAATTAAGAAGAGCTGTCAGCCAGAAAAAGAACCTTCAGCTTTAAGATGTCCCAGAGCAATGTGCAATTAATGTGGGAGGGCACGGAGCACAGGCTCTTGCAACTCTCCCATCCTCCACTTATAAGTGAAGTTCTAGGGGGACTAACAGCAAGACCTAGACAGTAATATCATTTTCCGCTCTGTGAAAGGAGAAGAGGTGTTGGGTCAGGAATCACAGCGAAGCAGGAAACTCATATCAGGAATATCTAATCTGAAACATGTTATATGAACCTGATCATTACATAGATTTCTCAGTAATAACTAAAATAAAACTCTCATATATTGTTTGCTATACTTACAGGGGGTCCTTGCATTCCTATTCCGAGTGGTCCCATCTCTCCAGGGGACCCTTGTATGCCAGGCAGTCCTCTTTCACCCTGATAAGGTTACAAAACTTTCTGTTTCATCTTTAAAAGCAGAAATCAGTGTATCTCTTAGAAATAGGAATTGTGATAATTTTTGTATACCTTAGGCCCTCGTGGACCTGGGGTTCCAGGCATGCCAGCCAGACCCTAAAAAACAATAGTTCTACCTTAAAATTACAGAGTCTGATTGAATTTTATTGTCAGAGGTAGTCAGCATTTGTAAATAAAAATGATCTGTCTACATCTTGATTATTAGTGCCAGAGTCTGTAAAATCATTGAAAAGATACTTGCATTAACAAGAGATTTTAGACTGTATTGTTTATGCACTTGCTTTACAGGTATAACATACACTTTGTTTTCAAAATTATACTAGGATTGCTATACATATCATTTTCAGAAGTGCTAGAAGTGCTATATGGAAATAAGCAATGAAAGCCCTTGTAGTAAGTACTTACTGGTTTCCCAGGCAGACTTGGCCCAGGGGGTCCTGTCTCACCTTTTGGACCTGGATGTCCAGGAGGCCCTCTAATTCCACCAGAATCACCCTGTGGAATAGATAAAAACCACTAATTGAAATGTTAGTGTTTTCTTTCAGGAAAATTAACATTAAGGTAGGTCTGGGTTATCATGACTTTTTTACATGATAGATCTCTGTTACCTGTTATCTCTAGGTATTGGTAAACATTTTAAACAGCCCTATTTCAGAATGTACCACTGTACTTACATCAGCTTATTTGATAATCAAACATATGACTCCAGTTTTATAAAACAAAACCAACTTTTAATATTATTTGCCATGCCAGTCAGGCTCTACACACTAAAGCAGGTGTTTGCTATACTGCTAGCAGAGATTTTTCACTGTAAATCAGATAGGCCAACACCTATTCTACAGGGTAGTGAGTTTTATGATAGGGTGTTTGGAAGTATTGACATGTATTGAAATCTGTTACATATGCTTAGATAATACATCTACAGCTTTTAATTTCTTAACGAAATATATATTTGCCCTAAAAAAATGTTACACAGGTAAGTATGCAAGGTAAAAAAACAAAACAAAACATAGGAACATGGGATTTGCTATAGCAGAAAAGACCAAGAGTCCATCTAATCTAGTTAATTGTTATTTTCCCAGTTACTCAGGCTTGCAATGCTGGTATCATATCTACACTTCTTTCTCCTTCATCCTCTAATATCCAGATTGCCTCTAAATCCTGCCAGTTATTCCTCTGCAACATCTCCACTGTCCATCCCCTCCTCTCTATCCCTATTGCAAAAATCTGGGTCCGTGCCTTAGTCAATCCCTCATCTCAATTACTGACATTTCCTCTTCTCACCTTAAAGGCTCTGCTCAGCCATACTCCTACCTACATCTCCCTTATCTTTCTCACTTTAACTCTGCACTCTACAAACACAGCACATCTCTGGCTAGCCCAACTCCTTCTTCCACAAGTGACTTTGTGCCTTTTCTCATGCTACCCTTTCCACCTCAAATATCCTCCCAGATCATGTGTGTTGTGCAACTTTATGTTTCTTCCTGTTCCACAAGACTAGCTTCTTTAGGTCTGTGCCCCAGTGCTGACCTCTATTCTTGCCTTCTCAACAGCTTGCACCCTCAAACTATTAATGTACTTCACTGGCTTTTTTTAAAACACAAACCCCAAGATGTATAAATGCAA
This sequence comes from Chelonoidis abingdonii, assembly GCF_003597395.2. Taxonomy (NCBI): domain Eukaryota; kingdom Metazoa; phylum Chordata; order Testudines; family Testudinidae; genus Chelonoidis; species Chelonoidis abingdonii. Next base: position 57,775,291 of record NC_133771.1, on the reverse strand, counting down.
TAACTCATCTCAGAATTCACATCCTTCCCATATAATTCTCCCTTTCTCCCTGTACATGCAGATACACACACACATGTGCACAATTAATCCTTGCTGTTCTGTAGTACTGGTATATCCAACTGCAGGCCTAATCCCACCCCCATTTAAGTCAATGGGATTCTTTCAATTATTACATTGAAATTAGATTGACACATTAGAAGGTAAACTCTTCAGGCAAGAGGCATGTTTTTTATTTATTCTTAAAGTACCTAGATAGATGAATGTGGAAGGATGGAAGACTCCTTCAAGATTATAATATTTGACTAATATTTTCTAAATCATAAATTTAATTGATCAAATTTTAGTGCATACCTTTTCTCCTTTAATTCCTGGTTTTCCTGGTATCCCAGGCTCTCCTGGTAAACCCTAGTTAATTTAAAAAAACCAACATTTTACGTCAATTACAGCATCTTTCAGGTCAGTATGCTATCTGAGATTAAAGGTGAAAAAGGCACTTAATCTGGAGTAGTTACCATACATTATAGGCCCAGCTAAGCTCCTCTTATTCATGCAAGTGAGAACTTCTTTAGGGGTATGCATATGTTATTTTGTTTAAATGAATATTTACTAACCAAAAATTGCCTTCTCTACCTTTCTGGGCAGTACCTTCCTGAAAAAATTCAATTAAGAGATTTCTGGAAAAAAAATATCATAATAAACCAGAGTCCTGAAAACTGACAGTGTTTAAAGGAAGATGGTAACAAGTAAAATTACTAGATTTAAAGGACTAGTTTGCCTGTGGCCAGGGCCGGTGCAACCATTTAGGTGACTGCACTAGGATTTGGGGAGTGGCATTTTCTTCAGCAGCGACTGCGGCGGCCAGATCTTTGGCCACCCCAGTCGCTGCCGGCATTTAGGCGGAGGGAGCTGGAGCAGGGGAGCAACGCCCGCAGCAAGTAAGTGGGAGGGCGGCACCCAGGGGAACTCCTCACCCCAGCTCACCCCTGCCCCACCTCCCGCCCGAGCACGCCATGGCTGCTTCACTTCTCCTGCCTCCCAGGCTTGCGACGCCAATCAGTTTAGGCATCACAAGCCTGGGAGGTGGGAGAAGTGAAGCAGCGACGATGTGCTCGGGGTGCTCGTGCATGGAGTAGGGGTGAACTGGGGGGGTGCCTCAGGGCGGAGGGTGGGGGATGGGGAGCTGCTGAAGGGGGGCGCGCCTCAAAGTGGGGGCTCGGGGATGGGGGAGGATGCAAGGTGGAAGTTTCGCCTAGAGCGTAAAACATCCTTGCACCGCCCCTGCCTGTGGCTACTGGAATATGATGCACATGGTGTCGGGCATTACTTGCTTGATATTTTCTTTACTCTTAAAGCCTCAAGGAACCAAATTTTAATATTGTACATTTGATTAACTCCAAATCTCCTTTTTTTAAAAAAAATTAGTTTTAAATATTCAAAAGACAATTAAAAATCTCAGCAAAATAATGGCATTCTGTCCCTCCTCCAGAGGTCTGCTTCCACATCAAAGTTTTGATTTTCATATTTGTCCTTTCCCTCCTAATAATACAAGCAACTAGAGATGCAGAGACATGAAAGAATAATAAAATAAATTTAAAATTACCTAAGCATGCATAAATAGCTTAAACTCAAGTTCACTCTCTAACCCCACAAGATTTTCGTTTACTTTATAGAAAAGTGTGATCTACATTTGTTCCAAAAGGAAGTACAGAGTTGTCATCTACCTTAATACATTACATTACATTTATTCCATGAAGTGATGTATGCTTGTCTATCATGAACCTTAGGTAAGTTCCACAGCAAATGGTAGATCTACTCAAAGGCAAGGATGTCTAGTATTCATGCCCAACTACGATATGCAAATTCAAATGAAAAGTAATTATCTTTGTCAAAAAGATCTTGCAAGGCATATCACTTCAACTTTTCTTTGCACTGGGAAACATTTAATCTTGTTAGCACTTGCACGTAAAGAATGAATGGAATGTTCATGTCAGTAGGAAGCATTCAATTGGCTGTGTTCTCCTTGCTTGACTGTATTGTGCCCTAAATGCAGACAAACTGTTTGTTTCAGACATTTCATACATCATTCATTTCAAAAGTATATAAAAAAATCCTGAACTGTAGATGAGTGAAAGGTATTCATTAGTTTCACAAATGGAAAAACATTACAAAAGTACATAGGAGTTTAGATGTGTTAACTATGAGCCAGATTTTCTGTCCTGCTTCATCCCTGTTTAGAGTGACACAAAGAGGATTCAATCTGGCCCTAGCTGCCTTGCTGGGGATTCCCCTGTGTAGATAAGTGATCTTCCCTTGCAGACTCTGGTGTACAAGCCATGTCAGAGGCAAGGAGGAAGAAAGTCCAGAGTGAGTTAATCACAGCTGGTGAATGGTTTCTCAGGGAACAAGATTAAAGCAGCACCCACCTCTCCATGCATTGGGCAGAAAATCTGGGAGTCAGAACTAGCTTCATGACAGTCCTCCCTCCCAACTCTACTGTTCCAAATCAAAGCCTAGGCAAAAATAGGGACTATGGCTATACAAGTTGCACATAAGTGTGCTTGGTGCTGTACAATAGATAAAGGACAATGCAGTCCCTGCCCCAAGAAATTTGCAGTACAGATCACAAACAATTTTTGGGACTGGAGAGTTCAGTCTTGAAAGTACATGTTTTAATATGCCACTTAGTCAAAGACACTGTAGATGAATGCACCTTACAAACCAAAATTTTAAAAATAGGTACCTAAATTGGACTTGTATAAATTAAATGTTAGTAACTAAATTCAGGTGCCAAATAAATTATTACATACACAACCAACTATGTGTGTTCACAGTCACTTGTTTTGCACACAGCTGTGTATTTTGTACTCAAAATGCCCATTTGCATAAACCTACACATATTTTGCGTGGCCAACAATAACAGAATCGAAATATAGCTTCAATGTAGTTATACAAGGGATTAATTTGGTTCTTACTTATACCACTGACCTAGAGTGCTAAGGTAATAAATAAGTCTGCATACTTAGATTCATATTATCCACTATTACTGAAAGTTTGTTGATAATGACAAATTATAGATTTTAAAAACACAGATTGTAAAAGTGAGGCCATTTATTTATAAGGCCTTGAATTTTTCTTCCCTTCCCAACTTCCCCAATCTTATATCTTATCACATTGATCTTTCCAACTCATTGTAATTATCTCAGACAAGCTCTGTAAGGGGATTATAGTGGTATTTTTCACCTCCAGTGTATATTTCTATAGTAGGGGGTAATCTGGGCACTTGTGAGTTACATAAATTAGTATTAAAATCCCCACTTGGTAGATGACAAAACAAAGACACTCAGAAGTTTTGCACAACCCCAAAAACTAAGAGTTGGAATTTGCATTTTCAGATCCCATGGGCTAACTATTAAATCACCCCCATAAAAAGACCACACAACAATAGTTCACCTGGCACTGTCTGTCTAATATCTCACCTGAACAGATTTTACTGACTATAGAAAATTACACAATACTTACGACTTCTCCTGGATGTCCTCTGGGTCCAATAGGTCCTGGAGGACCTTGTAGTCCCTACAGTGTGTGTATATATATATATTAATTAGAGTTAAAAACCAATATATTTGCAATTATTTTATACTGAATAAAGAATAAAGCACTTTATCCACTGTAAGGACATAAACCAGGGGTGGCCAACCTGAGTCTGAGAAGGAGCCAGAATTTATGAATGTACATTGCCAAAGAGCCACAGTAATATGTCAGCAGTTCGTGATCAGCTTCTCCACCCCCAGCGCCTCCCACCCACCAGCAGCCCCACTGATGAGCACCTCCCCCTCCCTCCCTGCACCTCCCGATCAGCTGTTTCGTGGCGTGCAGGAAGCTGTGGAGGAAAGTGGGGAGAAGCAAGGACACGGCAGGATCGGGGAGGAGGTGGGAAGGGGTGGAGTGGGGGCAGGGCCTGTGGCTGAGCCACGGGTTGAGCAGTGAGCACCTTCTGGCCAACTGGAAAGTTGGCATGTGTAGCTCCAGCCCCAGAGTCGGTGCCTATACAAGGAGCCGCATATTAGCTTCTGAAGAGCTGCATGTAGCTCCAGAGCCACAGGTTGGCCACCCCTAACATAAATAAAAGAGCTACTAAGAATTATTTTCTACCTGGATTAGAGAACAACTGTAACCCCCACACCTCCTGGGTGTGGTGTTCTGTCCCCTCTAGTGGCACCAAGACCACTTAGAGATTAATGAGTCTGCTCCAGCCTTAGCTAACAGCAATATGGCTTTTAGCTCACGCAGTAGAGGCTCATGCACTAAGCTTCCCAATGAACTTTATTAGAAGTTTCCATATTAATGAGCTAATTTCTCAAAACATGTCCACTTAGAGGGTCTGCTTTATGGGCCAGATTGTCAATTGTGTAAATCATTGTAGCACTGTTGAAGTCAATGGAGCTATGACATTTTACACCAGCTGAGGATCTGGCCCAGTGTGTCCATAGGAAGAGGATAACAGCTGCTGCTGAAAAGGTTGAAAAAAGAATCCTGCCCATGGGACTATAGAACTCCAACAAGGCCGTGTGCGACTGGATGGACCTTAAGCCACTGAACTGGAAAAAAATGGATCAAAGCTTCTTGCTTTAGGATTCTGTTGAAGGAAGGAATGCTCTATCTGTTTGTCATGGTTATAACTTCTACAAGATGCATATGCATCTGGGAAGGAATTGGAGAGTTTCTTTTCTTAATTATTTCACTTGTCCAAGGTTACTGATGAAGAGTGAGAGGAAAAGGATTTTAGCTATTAGGGCAGTAGCCACTAATCAGGAGACCTAGGTTCAAGTCCCTGTTCTGCAATAGACTTCCTTTGTGACCTTGGGCAAATCAGCTTGCCTCTCTGTGCTTCAGTTTCCCATCTGTAAAATGGAGTTAATAGTATTTCCCTATCTTATAGTTTTGTGAGGACAAATACATAAAAAATGTGGGGCACTCCTATACTATGGCAATGAGAGCATTTAAGTACCTAGGATAGATAGACTGAACTGTGTCTTTGGGTTGCTGCAGAGGTTTCCTACATCGGTGAAACCCAGATCAGCCAGCCAGGTGAGGAATCATGCAGATCCTTCTAAAGGCAGGTGAGATGGTGACCATTGTTTTGGTAAGGTCCTGGGGGCTGATGTCAGACCAAAGGAAGCCAGGTATATGACGTCTACCAAGTGGAGGTAACCAACAATTTACAGAACATTTCCCCTTTCTGAGTATTCTGGGGCAGAAAAGAGAAGGAGAAATGTGACTGAAGATCAGGGGTAGGAGAGGATTTAAAGATTTATAACCCAAGAGTCTGAGGCAATCCTGTTTCAGAAGTGAAGGAACACAGAATCTTCTATCTGATTTGAGGGACAGGAATAGTTAGAAATGGCTCCAGTGGTTCTTCTCTGGACAAAGCTTTGGCTCTAGATTGCTGCTTGTGAAAGGAATGCTGAGGTTTGTTCTTAGGTTTCTATTTCACTGAAGATTTCCCCACAAGAAGCTGGGCCTATTCCTCCCTGAGGAAAAGGAGAAAGATGAGGCTTTGTGTTTCCCTAGCTGGGAAACAGGGGTGGAGAGGAAAGCTATTTTCTCCAAAACCTCCTTCAATGCAGAATCCACTAAATTCCCAATCAGATGAGAACCCTTAAAGATTAAGGGCAAGGAGACAAAACTTGAAGATATCCTAACCTCAGGACCAGATTGTCCTGCAAGTGAACAGAATCTTGAGCCACACTGAGAATATTTGATAGGGCAATGTTAGAGGTTCCTGTGTACCAGGAAGGGCAACTTGGAGTCAACAGCATTGATCCCCTGGGTCTCCATGAGCCACAGGGGGTGCAAGAGGCATAGAAAGTGGTAGTGATTTGGATGTTCTCAGTTTAAAAGATTATTTTCATAGCTTCATTCCAGGGGCTCATGAAGGAACACACTGGACTCCAGAGTTAGGTCTAAGGTCTTAGACTGGGAAATTATGACTAAATCCATAGTTTGAGTGGAGCAACCAGAGGCTGTGGAAATCAGAGTTCACATTGTAGAGTCTGAAAAGACCTTTTGGGGCAGGGTGAGTGTAGAATCAGAAGAGGCAGGAAACAGAAAAGGCCCTAGTCATTCAGGCTATGGTTTCTTCCTGAGTGTCTAAAGCTGGGGATGGCACCAGATTCAGAACTTCTGTCTCTGACTGGGCTTGAATGTGGTGCCTCTGCATGAGCAGTCTGCATGGTTCTTAAGTGATGTGGGAAGGATGGACAGAATGGGCCCATTGCCAAAGGCTGCAGAGGAAAGGCACAGGAGAGGTATTTTGGCTTTGAGACGAAGACTCCATTGTACCTACTATTCTATGCAATTACAGAGCTCAGCTGAGGCCTGGACGAGAGATGGTTTCTCAGCTAAGAAGTACAAGCTATTTCTAGAGATGCAAGACAACAACTAGAGAAGTCTGCCTGCACTCTGTAAGGGGGAGGAATTGAGACTGATAGTGTTGCATCCACTCTGGCTACCACCTGGTTGGCTGACAGATGAGGAGGACTCACTCAGTTTGTATTGGTGATATCTACAATACAAAATGTGTAATTGCACACATAAATAGCCAAGGATACAAATAGTAGTGGTCCTAAAAGTTCCTTGCATCATTTTTCTCTAGTGAGTGATGCTGAAATCAACCACAATATTACTAACTAAATGTAAAATAGCTATATTCTGCCTTCAATCTTGTGTAAGTCTCCGACTGACATCAACCCTGCTATACATTGTGGGTAGCATATATTGTATCACCTGCACCTAACCATAATTAATTTGTGATTTAGCTCTCTACACAGAATAAAATTGACACATCTGCATAAATATTAGCATCAGAATATCCTCTTTTTGGTTATGGAGGCCATATTTCAAAAAATGTAATTCCCAAAAAGCGCATTCAGACTTTTGCATACACATGTTCTTTGAACACAAATTGCCCATTTTGGCCACAAAATTCAGGGATGTGTGCATGTATAATCCCAGCTTGTACGTACACAAGAACTTTGGGAATGCAACTCAAGTACACTCATGGAAAAAAATTGTCCTGTGCTATATAAAGTGAACGAAATAACACCCAACGGCATAATAAGAAGCCACTACATGCTACTTTCAATTTTATAATAAATAGTTTAAAATACCTCTGATCCTGGATTTCCAGTGAGTCCAGGAGGACCACGATCTCCTGTTTCACCCTAAAAAGCATAATTTTTCTCAAATAATTTAATGTTATATCCACAAGATACAGTTGTGTACAAACTAGATATTTTGTATACCAATCAGAAAAATACCTTAATTCCTTGTGATCCTTTCATTCCAATTTCCCCCTGAAAATAACAGATATGATCACAATAAGTTGAAATTTAAACTAAGATTGACTGTACTGAAGTTACTACACACAGAAATGTTGTCATATTAATTTAGTTAACACAATTTAGCAAATAATGAAAATCTGGTTATTCTTTAAAGAGTAGTTGATGGAAAACTTTGAAAAGGATTGTCCTTTGAAAAATTCTATTTGCAGTTTCGGGTATTGTGATTTCTCTTCTTATGTTTCAGTCCTAAGGCTATTTGCATGAAAACAAAATATTTGCTTAAGAACTCTGTTCCTGGTGCTTTTTCGTCACTTAAAGTCATTACCCTGTATGGCCTGGTCTACACTACGCGTTTAAATCGATTTAAAGAGCATTAAATCAATTTAACGCTGTACTCATCCACACTACAACGCCCTTTATATCGATATAAAGGGCTATTTAAATCGATTTCTGTACTCCACCCCGACGAGAGGAGTAGCGCTAAATTCGATATTAACATATCGGATAACGGTTAGTGTGGACGGAAATCGACGTTATTGGCCTCCGGGCGGTATCCCACAGTGCACCACTGACCGCTCTGGACAGCAATCTGAACTCGGATGCAGCGGCAGGTAAACAGGAAAAGCCCGCAAACTTTGAAATACATTTCCCTGTTTGCCTAGCGTGAGCTAGATCAGGCGACAGGATGCGATGCAGTCCAAAACCCAAAAAGACTCCATGTAATGGACCTAAGACGGGTAAATACTGGATCTGATCGCTGATGGGAGACAATCTGTTGCTATCAAGCTCTGTACAGAAACACGAATATGCCAAAGCGTGAAAAAAAATCTCCAGATACGAACAGTGCTGCTGACAAGTCAGAACGGAAGCAGAAACCAAAATGGACAGCTCATGAGGATGGAGGGGGTAAACTGAACCTCCAGCATCCCACAGTCCAAAGCAATCTCGAAGTATTTGCAATCTTGGCTGAAGCTCCCAATCCGTAGTTCAAACCACGAGTGCCTGCATGTCAGGAATAAGCTCCCTCCAGTTCTCCCCCCCACCACCCACGTGAAAGAAAGGAAAGAAAATCATTTCTGAACGTCTTCAATGCACCCTAGTGTAACTGAATGCCTGCTGTAGACTATGCTGCAGGCAGGAAAGCAGTATCCGCCCGCTCTCCCTCCCGCCGGTGTAGAACGTACAAATGAAACTGATATCCGTCCGCAATCAGTAGCCCTTAGGCTCCCTGCTGGCCCAAGTAAGGCCTGCCGGGGCGCCTGGTAAAAAAGGAAAGATCCCAGTACTTCCCAGTAAAGTAACAGAAACGCTGGTAACTGCCCTCAAATCCAATAGCAACTGGGGCTGAGCTCAATCAGAACCCTCCTTTCTCTGGTAAAAGAAAAGTTCCGTACTGCCTGGACTTCAGCCCTGGAGGACTGCCTCCACCCTCATGTTTAATCTCACTAACAATCCTGTTCTTATTCCTGCATCTTTATAAACTTCATATCAACAAATGGTGCGGAGGACAACTGCATAACGTAGCCCAGGAAGGTGGGAGGAGGAAAGCAAGGGAGGAGGGTTTTCAGGGACCCCCTTTGAATACTGACACGGAGCAGCGTGCTCTGTACACTGGTCCCTAATAAACACCTTCCCTTATTAATACGCAGGACTACCTATTAGATAACCAAAAGGAAGGAACTCATTCCCAAGTAGTCAAATCCAATTTGCTTTTGCGTTGCCCCCCCGCCATTTCAGCCAGGGGCACTCATATAGCAGTGGACAGTACAGAGGGGGACTAGATAACCTGGCATTCTTGCCCAGTATTCTCCGCGTAGACGGGACAGAACGACCAGTAACCATCTCTGCTATCATATGCAAAAGCAAGTAAGCTGCTGTGAGCGCGGCGAGTATCGCCTCTCCCTCTCCGCGCATCCAGTACACATACGGCCGGAAAAAAAAAGCTGAATGGCTCCATGGTTGCCAGCTATGCCCTCTGCCAGGGCAATCCAGGGAAAAACGGCGCTGAAACAGCCGCATTGTCGCTGATGTTTCCCGGAGGAAGAAATGACTGATGACATTTACCCAGAACCACCCGTGACAATAATGATTCAACCCAGAATTCCAAGGGGCGGGGGAGACTGCGGGAACTATGGGATAGCTATGGAAGAGCCATAATGCAACGCTTCAGAAATCGACGTTAGCCTCGGACCATGGACGCACAATGCCGAATTACTGTGCCTAGTGTGGCCGCATGAAATCGGATTTATAACATCAGTTTTATGAAACCGATTTTAGCTAATTCGATATTATCCCGTAGTGTAGACGTGGCCTTTGTGATGGGATATATGCCTTTCCAAAGCTACTCATTTTTACAGTATATCCTATTCCACGTAGGTTCTTACACAGCATTCATCACCATAGTATATAAGCCCCTTCCTGCAGTGCATTAAGCAATTTGACTAACATTTGTCATATCATAAAGAGAGGATTATGATTTACTGTCAGAAATACAAAGCAGCTGCAGATGTAATCTTAAAGAATAAGGATTCTGATTCCTTGAAAACATCTTTAGTAATAAAAAAGTAACATGCAAAAATATGGCTATGAGAAGAATTGCCTGCAAATAAAGTTTTTAAGAGCTTCCCAAAGAGATGAATGGGTTTTTAATAAAGGCGGTTACATATTTTACGTAGTATGCTTAATGTTCAGTGTTAATTGCAGAGTTAATGAAATAGCTGCAGTTTCTCTCTAAGATGACTAGTGCATTTGCTAGTGTAATAGGTAGAACTCTGAGGGACAGAATGCTTGATCTTGCTACCTTTAATCTCTATAGCCAATATCTTATTGACTTCAGTAAGAGCAGAATAAGGCCGCTGTTGAGATGTTTAGACTCAGCTACTTCCATCTCAGATCAGCCAGACCTTTCTTGGGATTTACAGTACCAAGGCCTACTCTGCGGTGACCCTGCACCTGGTATTTAAAGTTCCAAAAATTCATCCCAGAAATAGCTTCACAGAAGAAATCAGAGAGAGGCCAAGGACAAATTTAGCCCAAGGACTGCAAGCACTGAGATTCTAGCTGCCCTCACCCAGATGTACAAGAAAGGGAAAGGTTCCTTTTTGCCCAAGCCTCTCTCTGAGTTGGAAGAGCTGGCAGTTGAAAATGTCGACTTTTTACTCATAAACTGAGTGAATTTGATATGTCAATAATCGAGAGGCAATAAACATGGAACCCCATGATGCCATTTTTATAGTCAAGTTTTGGAATATTTGGCATGAAACCTATTAAACTATACCAAAAAAATTACAGAATGTAAATGTGACAGGATCCCCAGGTGAAGCCTGGGGGTTAAGGCCCCCTTAACTCTCCAGCCTGGGCTGTCTCTCACAATGCCTTGATAGTGACAAGCAGCAAACCCCTGCAGGTGCTGTTATCACTCAGCACAACCACAAGTGCAGCCCCACACCCAGTTAGATTGCATGAATACTCCTAGAGCCACTCATGAATCACACAGAGAAAGGCACCAACCAAATCCCCCCAGCTTCCAGCACTGTACCTCAGGAATATACCGTCTTGTACTGCTCAAGATGAGCAGTGCAAATTTATTAATTGGTTCACTACTTCATCAATGGAAAGTGGATATACACCAGCCTTTGTAAAACTTAGCAGATTTACCAAACACTCTGGGCAAATTCACTGGTAAAGATAAACAGTTAAACAAATTTATTGACTACAAAAGATAGATTTTAAGTGATTATAAGTGACAGGCAAAGAGTCAGAGTGGTTACAAAAGAAAAGAAAATATAAGCACTCAATCTAAACTCTCAACCCTATTAGACTGGGCAACATCTAGATTTAGCAGTTTTCCTCAACCCACTGGATACTGCAGTTCATAGTACACAGGACTCACTCTTGAAACCTGTGCCACTCCCCTCTGTTGGAGTCTTCAGTCTTCTGAGTGGCCTTGTTGCTTGTGGCATAGGTGGGGGCAGGGCAAAGGCAAAGCAGTGGGGCCACTGTGTTCTGTTTTATACCCTTAGTCCATGTGCTTGGAGAACACAAGTCCAGGCATGTCTGGTGGGCACTGTTGAGTCACAAGGTGAAGCAATACCCCAATGTGTCTACTGTGAGTGAGTCTTTGAATTGTAATTCCTCTGATGGACAATGGCTGGTGATGTCTGTTCAGCATCCACCTGGGCACTGGTTACCTCCATTGTCATTGCCTCTGGAAAGCTAGTATCTGGGTGCTTCCCATATCCACAGTGTATTTTAGTGAAAACTATCCAACACAATTCTTATAATTTTATATGCATTAATGATACACGTGTTTAGATGGAACAATGGGTTTCAGCATATCATAACCTTTCCCCTGATACCTCACATGGGACGTTTTATATGTGTGGAAGCAGAGATGGAAACGAAGGGGATTTCAATGTATATTGTGTAGTTTGTGCGCAAGAGCGAGGCTAGCTGTAATCCTAATAAAGTGAGATTTGTAGAAGCGAGGATTGTGTGAGGCGAGTGGGAAAGAACTGTGTGAGAAGTTGTTGTGACCTTGAGTTAAGTATGGAATGTAGACTATAGTTTAAATTGGTGAGAAAAGTAAGATATCAGGGTGACCTATGTATAAACAAAATGCAGCTGTTGCACATTATTGTTAGTAACAAAAGGTATAAATGCTTACTGTAATTGTTATCTGGAGAGAGACCTGTTTATCTCTCTCTCTCTCTCTCTCTCTCTCTCTCCATGCAATTGCTAGAGATAATGAAGTATCTGACTTGCTGCACCCAATCTGAGTGTGAGAACTCTGTTTTTCTCCGACATATGCAATATCACAATTAGATGAGGAATATAGGGGTTACAGGGCATTGCCGGAGGTAAGAGTGTCACAGCGTATATGGTGAGAAAATCAGATCTAAGCATAAATGTTAACTCAAAGCTTTAGCTGTACTTACTGGATCCCCCTTTTCTCCTTTTTCAGAAGACTCTCCCTGTGACAGTATACAGTAAATGTTAACACTTACATGGTAATTTTAAATGATAAATAGTTTGTATGTCTCCTTTTGGAAAACAACTCTTCAAAACATATAGAAAACAAACTAACAGTTATATGTATTCAATACATATGAACAACTTTATAAAATATATAAACTATGAAAGCCTATTTAAAGATTACATTAATTTAATTATAAAGAACATGGACAGATAATAAAATGGGATTCTATCCAAGTTCGTTTCTTTTACCTCTGGGTCACATAGTATATATTACACGTAATAATAAACATAAAGCTTTCAAACCTGGGTCTGCACATCTTCATGCTACAACTTTCCACCTGCTGACTTACTAGCATTAGCTTGAACTGGGACTCCTTGAAGCCCAATTCAGATAGACGGCTCCACCTTGGGGCCCCAACTGGTGGGACAACAGAGCTCCTGACTGGCCTGCTCCCCCTACTGAAGGCATGAGGAGAGCAGGAAATTGTCAGTACAACTGGGCTTCATTCTGCTTTGGACTTCTTACCCTCTACTACCTGCTCTTGACTTTCAGTTTCCTGACTTGGCCTGATTCCTGGTTCTGGATCTCCATCTCTTCTCCTGACACTGACCTCCTGGTTTCCTGACTCATGCTGATTTCTTGTATCAGTCTCCCTGTTCCTGAACTCCTGGTTCTGAACCCTGGGTGGCATGGGGACCTGGCCACTTGCCTTGTACTAATCAGCAGGCCTGTCTGCCTATGTCTTGGGCCTGACACAGGATTGGAAACAGATATCAGAAAGTGATGACTGAAATAGTGTTAAAATATGAATTCTCAAAAGCAAATGACTTTTAATACACAAAACCATGATTCTTTCAAATTAACAGCCTAAATTAGATTTCTGTTTGTATGAAGATCATTTACAGTACAAGGTTTTAACAAGAACTAGTTGATTCTCTAACATTCTGGGGCCTGACATAATTTCAGTTTAAATCACCAGCAAAACTCCTATTGATTCAATGGAAGCATGACTGAACTTTTTGCTGTTTCTAGAAAAATGCGGTTTACGTCTTTTCACCACTAACGAAAAAATTGTTTTGGCTGAATCTGCTGTTGAAAAGCTTCAACTAAAATTAAAAGATGATTAACTAGCAAAGTCTTTTTCTAAGCTTTGATCATGCTAAGAATGCTGTTTTTTTCATCTAGGTATTGAAGATGGTACTTCTCCACACAATGCACAGTCAACTTGTGGATCTTCTTGCTAAGGGATGTTACGAAGGCCAAAAGTGTAAATGGGTTCATAAAAGAATTAGATAAGTTCCTAGAGGATAGGTCCATCAATGGCTATTAGTCAAGACAGTCAAAGATGCAACCCCATATTCTGGATGTCCCTAACCTCTAACTGCCAGAAGCTGGGACTGGATGACAGTGGATGGATCATTCAATAATTGCCCTGTTTTGTTCATTCCCTATGAACCATCTGGCATTGGTCACTGTCAGAATATTTGATATTGAGTTAGACAGACCATTGATCTGACCCTCTATGGCCATTCTTATGTTCCTAATTTAAGAGAAAGTAAAAGAATATTGTTATTTTAATCAGCAATCAGTAGTTCACTGTTTGAGATACTTGCTTTCTTTTGAGGTTTTAGGTACCTCCTGGTTGTGCCTAGGTCTGCGGTGTTTTGGAAATTCATGCATCTTGAAATCAGGAAGCAGGGAAGCACACAAAAAATAAAGAGGCAAAGCAAAAAAATGGACTAACCTTTTTCAAAGTGTAAGGAAGATTAATTCCATATAGGGCTTTTTTATGGCCAGCAGCTTTTGTCTTATTTTATGCTAGCAGGTCTGCCCATCTCTAAATTATAGACTCTATCCTGATCCATCACCATCAGAAAGGAAAGCCCAAAAGGACCAGAAATGTTGCAATGTCACCATGCTGGTAAGCAATGCAGCAGAAAAAGCATTCAGAGGACTCTGTACACGACAGATCGCCAGTATCCAGGGCTACATATGAGTATATGAAAAACTTAGCAATGACTGGACAACTCATTCAACAGCTCATCCCTCTTCAGCCACCTACTTAAGCACATACTTAACTTTAAGTTCGATGGGATTTAAGTATGCAGTTAAGACACAGCTTCAATACACCAGGGTTAAACCCAGCTTTGGTGCACAGCAGGTGGCCCTGTCCATTAGTCACCCACATGCCCAACAGACATGACCTCCCTACAGAGACATCCAGGCCAGAAAACAAAATGTAGGTTGTGAGGATGTTGGGCTCAAAGTCTACCACTGGAGCATATTTTTCTGTGCCCACAGTTCTTCTACTTGACCTTTAATGTTTTTCAAGGATTTGGCCCAATAAAAATAAACCACACTTAGCCATCATCACTTCTAAGAATATGAGTTAGGAATTATTATTTACCTTTTCACCTTTTGCACCAGTTAAGCCCATTTCTCCTTGCCGGCCCTTTTAAGAAAATATAAAAAAATTATTGACAATCTTTATCCTTTTATATTCTGACAAATTCAAAGAATCTTCCCCATTCATCTGCTCCTTGCACTGAACGTGGCATGAAATCGTGTAATCATCATAACTGAAATGTGTGATTTAACCAGCTTCAACTGAATTTAAGTTATTGTCTTCTGCTGCAGAGCAGGAAATTCTACTTGCTACTCAAAATCAAACATTTGGCAACACAATGATATATGTAGTGTGTCTTTTCTCTTTTCTCCTCAGACCAACAATACATTAAATTGGCAAATATATATTCCATTCTTTAAAATGCACAGATATTTTCTGTCAAAAAGTTTGAACCCAACATTTGACCACTTAATTTGCTATAAACTGCTTGGGAATGACCTGCATCTTTTAAATACTTTTGGTGTAACAAATCCTGTCACTTTATTAAAGAGAATTTTTTTTAAAAAACCAGTATTTGCTAGTGCTACCAAAAATATTTTTGAGCTCTCCTTGCTGGTTCAATAGATAATATTATGTATGCATATATTCCAAACACTATGCACATTACCTTTTGCTCTCCTAAAAACACAGAAAAAATATTTTTCACTTCTCTCCCTGCCCAATTTCAAACCCACAAAATGGAGGAAATTAACAAAAGAAGACATAATATTTTCAGAGTTCTAAAAGAGCATTACAATGGAACAAACTATCATAATTTCATTGCAAATCACACAATTTTGGCCCCTGCTCGAGCCAGTCTTAAGATGACATGAGATTTTCAGTGCTATTGGGGAAAAATCCTCTGACAGGCTGTATTCCCCACTTCCTTGCCTCCTGGAGAGAAGCCAATCAGGGCTGCTGCAGGAAGCAGGCAGAGCTCGCTCCCCATCCTTAAGAACTGAGTTTTTAGGTAGGTGAGGTGGAGAGGGACCAGCTGACATTTCACAGAGGGGAAGGGGAAAAGAAAGAGCCCAGCAAGCTTCCTTCTCTGCTCTCCTCTTATAAATGGATAATCTTCCCTGTGTGCTCCTACACACTCCCTGCAACACCAGACCAGGGAAGTAGGAGGAGGGCATGAATAAACTCTGGAATTAATTCCCACATCCAGGCCTGGGAAGACAAAGAGGAACCCCCTGTAGCCCCAGATCTGGGAAATGGGATGAAGAACCACTGAAGCTGCAAGAGCAGAAGTGGAGTTGGGGGCCAGAAATGCTGTGACAGTTGCACAGGAATGTATAATTAATTGCTGGGCTGGGTGATGGGCAGATGTGGGGCTATAGAGGAACAGAATTAATTAGAATTTGTGGGCTTGGGGATAAGCTAGATGACCTGCACAATCATGCAGCATTTTATAAAAATCCTTGTAATTTGATCTCATATGGGTCCCCCAGTGAGATCTTCTGCAGCAGCTTACTCTGTACATTTGAGAGCAGTGCCAACCCTGAAATTGTTACACAAACATTGGGGGATGTTCAAAAATCAAAAGGCCAAAAACATGAGATCATCTCTTAAAACAAAATCTCATTATTTAGGAGGGAGATTGACTCAGGATATTTGAATTTTTGGGCTGGTTATAACTGCATTACAAACAGTGGAGATTAAAAATATTGTAATGAACCTACTGGCTCATTACTGAGCACTGTGTTAACCTCCAATTCAACATTCAGCAAGAAGAGAGCTCCATAATCCCTCCCGTTCAGTAAAAGGAAGCACTGCCAGAAGAGGACCTAGCTTGGGGGGAAACAAGAGGCTGCATGATGACTGCAGTAGCAGGCTGGAGGCAGCAGCCTAATGCTGGTTGTGGAGAGAAGCCTAACGCTGGTTGGAAAGGCTGTGAGCCAGGCTGGGAAGAATCCTGTCACGGTGAGTCCATGGCTAGCTGTGACAGGCAGATACTTAGAAGTAGCCTGTAAACAGCTAGGCCACATGCATGGGTCTGAAGATGACAGATGAAGAAACACAATTCTGGCTGTGGGATCTCCAGGCCAGTGCATAACTAACTCCTGCAGGGAGTAACCCTGGCACTGGACCGGAGGTCACTGACCTTCATACCACTTTATAAAACTACACTTAGGGGTTGGATTAAGAACTGTTGTGTGCTAAATTTCTCTCTTTTAATTTGGAACCATTAAAACCTAGATGCCTAGGAAAAATCCAGTATTTATTTCTGGCAGCCCTCGTAATGCAATTCTTTGTTATTCATCATATTATATGAGTATCTTTGGGTAGAGGTAGGCAAATAACTGATTTTTCATTTCACTGGCAGTTAAAAAAATCAGTTTGATCTTAACCAGAATATTCTGAAAAATTGTGGTAAATTAAACAAGTAGGTGAAAAACTAGGTTTGGGCGAACAAATCATTTTTTTTAAACTAATCATTTAGTTTCCAGACATTTTTTAATTTAAAAGCAAAGAAGGGGAAGGAGAAGATGGTGCCCCCTGCCCCCATGTTATAATTGTTAGCACAGTAGCTAGAGAACTGGGAGACTCAGGTTTAATTCTCCCCTCTGCAGAGAAGGGAGTTGAACTTGGGTCTTTCACACTGTAGAAGTATACCTTAGCTATTGGACTATAGGAATATTCTGATGTGTGTTTTTCTCAATCTCTCCTATTCAAGCAGGTCCACAGTGTATAAGTAATTAAAACATCATTGGCAGAGAGATATCAAGATGGGTATCCCATACTACAAGAGTGTGCTCTAACCCCTGTCCTATAGCACAGTCTTGGGCAGCTCTTTCTTAGTCTCTCCCATTGAAGCTGCTCCACTTTGTATAAAATACCTGAATAGTCATTGGACCAGCAAGAGAAAATGACAATGACCCTAGATGTCAATGTACTCATCTAGGAGGTAGAGAACCAAGTTCATGTCCCTGCTCCACTGACTCTTTCATTATTTATACACAGCAGAACAGCTTGACCAGAAGAGACTGAGAGAAACCCACTCCAGAAGGTCCCATAGTCCAGTGGCTACGGCACCATTCCACAATGTAGAAAACCAAAGTTCAAATCCCTTACCCAGGAAAAGGGGAATCAAACCCAGGCCCCCACATCCTGAGAGAGTGTCTTAACGTGTGGGCTAGAAGCTGCAACATGCGCACACACAAAAATCTGTTTTGTGAATGGTATCTAAGTTCCATCCCACCTGCCTCCCAAATTTTTATTTGGCTACTTTGTGTCCAATTTCAAATAGATGTGGGTGATCAAAACTGTATTTTCTAGTGAATAAACTATTTGTCTGACAATGTCACCCAGTTCTATTTGTGGGAACCCCCCAAGAGCTAGAGCCTGAAAGGCCTAACGCTTGGAGTGCCTACTGCACTTGCCTCTGAGCACATGGTACACCCAAATCACTGCCAAACATCTATCGGACTGGTGTACCATAGCATTCACAGCACTTTCCTGCAGGTTAGACATACTGTAGGTGAGTATCCTTTCAAATGATAAAACTGATTTTTGACTACAAAAATGAAAATTCAACTACATTAAAGAGATATAAGTCTAGAACTAATTGAATAAAAAAGTCAATCTGTGTAATTCCACAAGAGTCTGTTGGGACAATTAGCAAGGCTGGATTGAACAAAGGAGTGGATACATATGTGACTGGTTAAATTGCTGGTGCCATGCAAGCTAAGATGATTAAATGCATAATTTTGTCTCTAGTTTCAGGGCATGAGATGAGCACTTCACATGGTCACTAAGGAATTTTTTCCCAGTATAATATTACACAAATATATAAATATGTTATTTTTTTCTCTTCTTCCTTTCTCTCACTGGCCAGTGACCAAAGGCCTGATCAAGTATGTAATCTGCTCCTCCTAAGGAGATTGTGACAAACCAGATGAATGAGACTATGGGTAAATTTAGCAGTGACAAGCTGGCTGTTATTTTGCAGCCCCTTATGCCCTTATGTCTCAGATGCTTACAATTTCTCCCGTTTGTCCTTTATGTCCAGAAGCCTCAGGTAATACTAGTTGTCTTGCATCACCCTGTGAAGAATTGCAAATGAAAGAATATAATAAATATAATATAAAATTATAATAAATATAATATGCAGTTACCATAATTTTGCAATATTAGGTCCTATGCTCATATGTTATTTTCTGTGTAAATGCAAACATCCTAATTCAGCATCAAACAGAGGGAATAAGATAACCTGTGCACTACATCAAAGTTATGTGGCACAAGGTTCTTCTTCTCCATGTGGTAGATATTCGTATTCCATTCAACTAATGGGAGTTCTACATCTATAGAGAGAGCAAAATATCCATGTTGAGTACTGCTGTGTAGATCTGAGAAGAGAATTTTGTCTTAAATCATTGGAAATAACATTATTTTTATGATCATTATCACAGTACATTTCTTAAGTGTGAGAGAAAGGAACAAAAACAAAAAAATCCCTTTCTAATATGAACAAGCACCTCAAGAAATATTCATTTTAGTTTTGAACAGCATGAAGACACAGATAAAGATAGAGGCGAATTGATATTAGTGACAGTATATTCCCACTGTTACTCAGAATAAGCAAACTGAATGAAGCAATTTGGCTTCAAATTTTATTTTCATTGAGACTACCCTTTCGCAGAAGGCCTGTACATATTAAATATGTAATACATGGCTTTTTGCATTAATTTTACATAGGGAAGACATGGTAAAAAATGAAGTAGGTATGTGCAGTGGAGGCAATGTGGCCTAGTGGCTAGCTGGATGACCATGGGTAAGTAACTTTACCTCTCTGTGCCTTGGTTTCCCCATGTGTAAAATGGGAATAATGATGTAAAATGTTTTGAGACCTACTAATAACAAGTGCTAGATAGATATTATCATTAACAATAATAAAGGAGATAAAATAACAAAATATAAATTTCAGTCAGATACCTATTGATTTTATAAAGGTATATCTTTATCTCTTGATGGCCTTTTGTTCAATTTCTAGGGCATTTCAGCAGTTAAACTACATGAGTCTTCATCTGTCTGCTGGCTACCAACTAGTATTACGATTAACTGCAGAGGCAGCTTAATGACGACTGCTGAGTTGCAGTTGCCTTGATGAAGAGAACAAACCTGAGACAAATAGTTACTATAGATTGAATATAGATAGTTATTGTCTGTATTGAGATGTGCCTTGAATTTATATGCATGGAAAAAATTTAAAACATTCTTTTGGGAAAGATAATATTAGATCAACCAGCTGTATTTTTATATATTATTTGAATATCCACATATAAATCATTCTTTGTTAATTTCTTAAGATGCAGGAAAATATTTAGAAGAAGAAAATAGTGATAGAAAGTATCAATAGATTATTTAAGAATTAAAGCAAACATTGGAAACATTTTCTAAAACAGTTTATGTATATACTTTCAGTCACTTTCCACTGTGCTTTAAATTATTATCTTCCAGTGCCTGTGACCTGCTTAAGTCCCACAACGCTGACTTTTCTGCCCAAAGTAAGGACGTTTGAAGTAGATTTGATTTTAAAACTGAAGTGACCTTATATTTATGTACATTGAAATAATGATAAACCACAAATCAAAGGCCAAATTCTGCACTTGCTTAAACCCACTGAAACCATACTGAAGTCAGTAGAATTGCACATGGTGTGGGCACAGAATAAGCCTTGACTATGTAGAGAAACAGACAGAGGTGAGTAGTTATTAAATTATGATGGGTCTTCAATGGTATCTGTCCGTGCCACCTCCTTATTGTTCTTATGGGAACCATAATATTTGTCAAAATTTCTAGAAATGCCACTTTAAATAAACCATGCAAATATCACCAGAAAAGACTAATACTAAGGACTTTTCACAAGAGTTTCCTACAAGGAAAACCACTAAAAAAAAATCTTCAGTGAGAACTTGAGAGAGCCTTGAGAGGCCACATAAAATCAAGGAAATTGGCATTCCATTGTTACCTGAACAGAAGGGAATCTCATAACCCACAGAACATATTATCTTGCATTTATATAAAGCTTTTCCTCTTACAGACACTTTACAAATGATATATTGTTAGTAAAGGGATTTGGCACCTACCAGGTGTAGTGGAGTGCCCAGTCAGTATTCACCACATTATATAACAGTGTGAGAAAGCAGAAATTTAGATCAAGGATACAGGAACAACCCTCTACTTGTGAGAATAGCTCAATGGGATTTTTTAATGTCCACGAAGAGCAGACAGGTTCTCATAAATATTCCCCTAAACTAAACTACACAGAACTAAATTTATCTGCTTCAGTGGTTGAAAGGCATGGGTCAACCCTGCTGAGTGTTAAACCTGTGGCTCCAGAGAGTCTGGGTATTTAAAACCTGATGTTTAGACTAGTAAACCATCTCTGCTATCATAGTAAATACTAAACTTAGCACTCCCTTGCTGAAAAGTTACTTGCTTGTGAATAAGTCATTAAACTCTTCACACTGGACAGCTGAAGGAAGGAGTAAGTTGGTGCTCTGTAAAGGATTTAAAAGATGATTAATTTCCTGAAACAAACAGCTGGCCTATATTTTGCCAAAGACATTAATTGGGAAACATAAGATGCCCTAGGAACCCTTAGAGCCTCACGATGGTGAGAAACATGACGCCTTTAGACAGATGCATATCAAATCCTGAGGACCTCCACTGTTGCTTTAGAATTAATCTTAAATAGTGTGGATTCAAAGAGAGACTTTGGAATGTAAAAAAGGAAGATGTCAAATAGCCTGGAAGTAGAGAAGTAGCTTCAAGAAACAAGCTGTAGACAAGGAAAATACTTGATATTAACAGAATTTACTTTTTGGCAAGAAAAATTAATTGCTAAGGTGATTGGATATACACATGCACAGACCAAGCATAAAGACTAAGGCTCTGAATCTGGAAAACATCTCTCCTCAGGACAGCACATAAGCATGTGCTTACGTCCCAGTAAAGTCAATGTCCTGAATTGGGGCTTATATCCAAAAGGAACTTATGGAATGAGTCAACTCATTGGAATATATCATGGAATTGGTTGCATGTCACATATATCTTCTGTGCCATAAATACTGATGAAATCATTTAAACATTCTTATTTGAGCATAAGCTTTCATGGGCTACAGCCCACTTCATCGGATGCATAGACTAGAATATACATCCGATGAAGTGGGCTGTAGCCCACGGAAGCTTATGCTCAAATAAATTTTTTAGTCTCTAAGGTGCCACAAGTACTCCTGTTCTTTTTGCGGATACAGACTAACAGGGCTGCTACTCTGAAACCTGTCATTAAACATTCTGTAGTTCTCTCCACCGAGAAGGAAAATTTATAAATTCGGTAAAAAAAATCTTCTGAGCATTCAGAAGCTTTGTAAAGTCAAAGTTCTGACATTCAGCAGGACAGGCTGCATTAGAAAAATATGAACTATGAAAATATAGGCAGTGATATATCTGATCTTAGATTTTAAAACCAAAAGGAACTTTTATAATAATATAATTTGACCTCCTGCATAACATAAGCCACCCAGCAATTTCTGCATCAAGCCCATATTATATATCTCATTATATATATGATATATTAACAGCTCACTTACATGTGTATTTGAAGGTTTTCTATATAGATCCAATTTATTTCTTACTGTAAATTTTACTCACCTTAAATGAAACAGAGCTTGGAAAATCTTGTATTAAGGTTTAGCAGCTTACAGTGACAGAAAACTGAACTCAAGGCCAAGCAATATTTTTTAATTACAACAGACTGCAGAACTACAGAAAAAATCTCTGGTAAGGATTTAAAGGAATGACTGACAGTATTGTCAAAGTAATTTGAACCTTTATCTGCTAGGTGTAGAAGGGAAGATTAAATGAAGTCCATATAATCTACAATAAAAATGTAGAAATTTGGAGAAGGCTGTTTGGAAATCAGAAATGATAAGGGACATAAAAAAATATGACAACATATTTGGATTCCAACACTGCAAAAACTTAAAATACTTTAGACAGCAAGGTTCAGATATTCAAAGTAGCCATTAGGTTTTTACAGAAAACATTTCTTTAAATCCCTTAAATAGCTTTGCAAATATCAACTCAAGTTTGTAACTTTCCATTCTATTCTCAGGTTTATCACAGGTCAGATTAAGAAACAAGAATTTAAACTGAAGTCTTTGAGGGTAAAAGAGGAATTAATAATCTGTCTTTGGGAAGGTTAAACCTCTCAGTTTTGTAAACCATGGGACAGCTTTTGAGAAGTAATATGTATATAGCCCCCAGATTTGTAATTTCTTAAAGTTCTGCATTCTTTTTCCAAGATTGTGGATTCAGACAGGAAGAAACATATTTTTTAATTCAGGCTGATACAAAATGGGTTTAATTTGCTTAGTTTGAATAATGATACCTATCTCTTATATAGTGCTTTTCATCCATAGATCTCATAGTGCCTTATAAAGGACTGATCAAAAAATATCAAAGAGGAATACCAATGAGGAATATATAAGTAAGAGAGAAAAATTAGCACTCCTGCAATGCTTCCTTCTCACATTATTTATCTTATAACTTTAAAATATGAGAGCTCTGTCTCTTCAAGAGGCCTTACTGAGTTTTCACTTCTATGGCTATTCATGGAAGTTTATGAAAAGTACCATTAGATAATCAAAGAGATTTTCACAGTTCCTTTGAAAGCGAAACTACCAAGTTTGATTTTTTGTCTCTTTCATAAATATAAAGCCAAATGATCAAAAATTAAAGATTACGGTCTAAGCAAACAATAAATACACTCAGACATACACACCCTCATTTTCATGTGAATACAAGAATGGCTGATTCAAGGAGCACTAGATGTCAGTGTATAGAATTAACTCATTTATGGTGTATGTGCAGGTGTGCATGTTTTTCACACGGGGACTTTGAAAATTTGGTTTTGAATCTCTACAGCTACAATTATTTGGATGAGAAAGGATAGATCTCTACCTGTTGATTACAAGAATTGCACTTTAGAATGCTTTTTATAAAGAATAATTGAGACTATATTGTAGAAGCTGCCTTTATAGTATAATGCAGGTTGATATCTGTATAACCATAGGTCTTGAAGGGACCTTGAGAGGCCATCTAGCACATAGTCCCCTGCATTCATGGCAGGACCAAGTATTATCTAGACCATCCCTGGCAGGTGTTTGTCTAACCCGGTCTTAAAAATCTTGAATGATGGAGATTCCAAAACCTCCCTAAGCAATTTATTTCAGTGCTTAACCACCCTGACAGTTAGGAATTTTTTCCTAATGTCCCACATAAACCTGCCTCGCTGCAATTTAAGCCCATTGCTTCTTGTCCTTTCCTCAGAAGTTAAGAAGAACAGTTGTTCTCCCTCTTCCTTGTAACAGCCTTTTATGTACTTGAAAACTGTTATCATGTCCCCTTCTCAGTCTTCTCTTTTCCAGACTAAACAAACTCAGTTTTTTCAATCTTTCCTCATAGGCCGTGTTTTCTAGACCTTTAATCATTTTTGTTGCTCGTCTCTGGAGTTTCTCCAGTTTGTCCACATCTTTCCTGAAATGTGGTGCCCAGAACTGGACAAAATATCCAGCTGAGTATCAGCGCGAATAGAGTGGAAGAATTAATTCTCGTGTCTTGCTTATAACATTCCTGCTAATACATCCCAGAATGATGTTCACTTTTTTTGCAACAGTGTTATCCTGTTGACTCATATTTAGCTTGGGTCCACTATGGCCCCCAGATCCCTTTCCACAGTACTCCTTCCTAGGCAGTCATTTCCCATTTCGTATATGTGCAACTAATTGTACCTTCGTAAGTGGAGTACTTTGCATTTGTCCTTATTGAATTTCATCTGACTTACTTCAGACAATTTCTCCAGTTTGTCCAGATCACTTTGAATTATAATCCTATCCTCCAAAGCACTTGCATCCCCTCTCACCTTGGTATCGTGCACAAACTTTACAAGTGTACTCTCTATGTCATTATCTAAATCACTGATGAAGATATTGAACAGAAGCAGACCCAGAACTGATCCCTGTGGGACCTCACTCGTTATGCACTTCCAGCATGACTGTGAACGACTTTCTGGGAACGGTTTTCCAACCAGTTATACACCAATCTTATAGTAGCTCCATCTAGGTTGCATTTCCCTAGTTTGTTTATGAAAAGGTCATGTGAGACAGAATCAAAAGCTTTACTCAAGTCAAGAAATACCATGTCTACCGCTTCCCCCCATCCACAAGGCTTGTTACCCAGTCAAAGAAAGCTATCAGGTTGGTTTGACACAATTTGTTCTTGATAAATCCATGCTGTTACTTATCAACTTATTATCTTCTAGATGTTTGCAAACTGTTTGCTTAATTATTTGCTACATTATCTTTCCAGGTACAGAAGTTAAATTGACTGATCTGTAATTTCCCAGTTGTCCTTATTTTCCTTTTTATAGATGGGCATTATATTTACCCTTTCCCAGTCTTCTGGAATCTCTCCCATCTTCCATGACTTTTCAGAGATAATCACTAATGGCTCTGATATCTCCTCAGTCAACTCCTTGAATATTCAAGGATGCATTTCACCAGGCCCTGGTGACTTGAAGACATCTAACACATCTAAGTAATTTTTAACTCATTCTTTCCCTACCTTAGACTCTGATCTTATCTTATTTTCACTGCCATTCACTACGTTAGACGTCAAATCACCACCAACCTTCTTGATGGAAACCAAAACAAAGAAGTCATTAAGCACATCTGCCATTTCCACATTTTCTGTTATTGTTTCCCCCCATCGAGTAACACGCCTACTCTGCCCTTAGTCTTCCTCTTGCTTCTAATGTATTTGTAGAATGTTTTCGTTACCCTTTATGTCTCTAGCTAGTTTGATCTCGTTTTGTGTCTTTGCCTTTCTAATTTTGTCCCTACATACTTGTGTTATTTGTTTATATTCATCCTTTGTAATTTGACCTAGTTTCCATTTTTTGTAGGACTCTTTTTTGATTTTTAGATCATTGAAGATCTCCTGGTTAAGCCAGGTTGGTCTCTTGCCATACTTCCTATCTTTCCTACACAGTGAGATAGTTTGCTCTTGTGCCCTTAATAATGTCTCTTTAAAAAACTGCCAACTGTCTTCAATTGTTTTTCCCCTTAGACTTGCTTCCCATGAGCTCTTACCTACGTATATCCTAAATCAAAATACTACATAGTGCCCAGACTGTAATCTTTACTGTCAGAGTTTTCCATATAAATAACATCTAAAGGGACAGATTTTGGATTAAGCTTCTGACCTGCTTGTGCCACTCTGGTGGTGGAATCCAGACCAGTTGACAAATCTCTCTCTCTCTCTCTCTCTCTCTCACACACACACTTACTTACTTACTTACTTAACTTCCCTACCTGGTTATAATGCCTGTTTAAGGAATTTTGGAATCAATATAACCCAGGAAGACCCTATATTGGAGGGGGAAGAAGGAGATAGTTTTCAAATAGGAACTCTTTATATTACATATTCCTACATTAAAATTATGGTACACTTTTAAAAGTTTCACATGTTAAATTTGGTTACATAGTAAATTATTGTTTCTAAATTCATTATCATTACTTCTGGGTAAATAAAAGTACTGTAAAAGAGTGTATCATTTAAGCAAGATAAAGTCCCCCAATTCTGGGAACCTGCAGGTTATTTCACCAAGGATCAATGTGGCAGAGATTGAAAGAGATAACATTTGTATCAGGCTTAATTGAAGTCTGCTCTATTAGGTGTAGAATCTTTTTTAGTTTGTTACTGGAATGTCTCAGAACTGCCTCCCACAAAATTAAACTGAAAAAAAAAACTAGTTATCAAGCAGAAGTAGTTACTGATGGGACTGGACAAACAACTCAATTATTGAACCTTAATTTGAAGGATAGCAAGGTTTTGTTTTCATTGGGAAGAAATGTGAGGTTTGCACATGCTGGAAATCAGATCATGCTCTGTTAGATCCTTGGAAGTAAGAAACTGGGAAATTTATAACTAAAATAACGTATATATCTTAAACCTGCACTGTCCATATTCTGCAGAAGAAATTACATTCTGTCTTGATGGCTGTGAGAAATACTCATTTAAATAACAAAGGGAAAATATACTGGGATGCATTTGGTGCTTCCCACCTGAGGCCAGTTCAGCCCCTGGCACAAATCAAAGCAACCCAGGATATTTGGGCTGGAGGCAGGAGGAAGTAGTAGGTGGCATACATCAGCTGTGTGGACTTTACACCACCTGAAGATTTGTGTGTGCGAGCTAAATTCTGTGCAGTTTTAAGAAGGGCTCTCTCTTGTTAAAATAGAATTTGTTTAGCCAGAGACTATTCAGATCCTGTGGCTTGAACACCACATAACCAAAAATATCTCTACACTATAACTTGTATAAGTAGGCTCTGAATGAGCTCTCCCCCGACATCTTTGCATGGACACCCCTACTTAGCACATCTGAGAATGAGTCTGAAGAGAAGAACACTACCGTGCTGTAGCCTAGAATGGAAACTGATTCTGGCCTTGATCTGTTGAACCCTGTATAAGCTCCACTTCTTCAGCCCTAAACCCATGGTGGAAGCATTTAGGCCCATTGCTGGCCTATCCATGCCACCAATGAGACCAGCCTGGAGTAACAGGCCTGCCCTACATCCTACATCCTGCCAAACATCCTTGAAGAAAGAAAGGATGTGATGACACACTTCCATTTTTGGACAGTGGGGTCATACAAGTGGAAGGTGTTCCTGGTGCCCCAGGCACTCCAATACTAGAACCGTAGATGCAAAGGTCTATGCAGTATCTGAGGAATCATAGACTCATAGACTTTAGGGTCAGAAGGGACCAATATGATCATCTAGTCTGACCTCCGGCACAAAGCAGGCCACAGAATTCTACACATCCACTTCTATAACAAACCCCTAACCTATGTCCGAGTTATTGAAGTCTTCAAATTGTGGTTTGAAGACCTCAAGCTGCAGAGAATCCACCAGCAAGTGACCCATGCCCCACAAGTTGACCTGTGCCTCCATACTGCAGAGGAAGCGAAAAACCTCCAGGGCCTCTGCCAATCTGCCCTGGAGGAAAATTCCTTCCCAGACCCCAAATTAATGGTGATAATCAGTGTAAACCCTGAGCATGTGGCAAGACTCACCAGCCAGCACTCAGGAAAGATTCTCTGCAGTAACTCAGATCCCATCCCATCTAACATCCCATCACAGACCACTGGGCATACTTACCTGTTGATAATCAAAGATCAATTGCCAAAATTAAGCTATCCCATCATACCATCCCTTCCATAAACTTATCAAGCTTAGTCTTAAAGCTTAAATCCTCACCTTCTCTAGCCCCAGGAACAGTCCCCTCTGCCCCTGCAATGCCCACTCTCAATAGGCTTAACAGGGTTAAAAGGCCAGTAAACAGGTTAACTTATGATGACCTGAGGAAGAAATTATGTACTTACTACACAGGCTTGTGGCACCTATTGTAGGCTTCCTAAGACCCTATGGGGAGAACTAGTGGACCTGGTATAATATGGAATGCAATTTGCCAGATTGACAAATTCTTTCCTGGGGGTGGAAAAGTAAGCAGGGCCTGAATGAGCTCTCCCCTGACATTTAGTGATGAACTGGAAGAAAAAACTTCAGGAGTAGAACCGTATTTGCATGGACACATTTACTCTCCCTAGGTTAAGCAGACAGAACTGCTTTAAAAACGATCAATTTTGGCTTTTTTTGGGTTACAATTCATGTTAGTATTCAATGCAGGGTTCATGAAACGTTGTTTTTGTTGCTGTAACAGTAAAGTGCAGCAGTACTCTACTTATCAGGGATCCTAGTTTTCCATTATTAAAAAACCTCAACATTCGCCGATAAAAAAGATAAAAATCCTCATTTATCTGTGATTAAAACGAAATGCTGAACTTCAGTTTATATATATAGGTATCAGTTGAACACAATGTTTTTAATTCATATATTTACAATTTTTAAGCAAGTTCGAAGCCTATCAGTGCTCTCATTCAGTATAAGAAAATTATCTGGCTCTCTGTAGCAACCAAACCACCAGCCACCCAGGACTGACAGTGGCTGGGACTCTGGCTGTCAATCCCACAGATAAATGGGATTCCACTGTATATATTTTTACTTTTTCAAAAAATGTAAAAACTAAAGATTCTCTATAGAAATACAAATTCTGCATTTTTCCACGGCAAACAGATTTCTAGGATCCTTGCCCTGATGGAGGGTGTCACCCTAAATTGCTAAGCAATGGATAGGGATGCCAAGTCTGAGTAAAGACGAGAGATGGTGGGGACAGGTGTTCCTACCTGATGGTAGGAACTCTGCCTAGAGTATCCTAGACACCATTTGACTCTCCCCTTTCCAGTGTTTAAGGATAGAGCTGATTGGATTCAATTGAGAATTCTTGGTTCTGTTCAATGATTACTAGAATTGAAATCATTGAGGAGCAGGTCTATGGGCTAAGCCTTAGAGGTGGTGTCAGGACAGTGCTACAGTGAAAAACAGGGAAGAGGCAGCAGCAGAGGTTCCACACTACTCAGTGAAATCACTGAGAGCTGGACAAAGGGTATGTCTACACTACGGGATTATTCCGATTTTACAGAAACTGTTTTTTTAAAACAGATTGTATAAAGTCGAGTCCACGTGGCCACACTAAGCACGTTAATTCAGCGGTGTACGTCCATGTACCAAGGCTAGCATCGATTTCTGGAGCGTTGCACTGTGAGTAGCTATTCCATAGCTATCCCATAGTTCCCGCAGTCTCCCCCGCCCATTGGAATTCTGGGTTGAGATCCAAATGCATGATGCGGCCAAAACAGTTTCGCAGGTGATTCTGGGTAAATGTCATCACTCAATCCTTCCTCAGTGAAAGCAATAGCAGACAATCATTTCGCACCCTTTTTCCCTGGATTGCCCTGGCAGACACCATAGCACGGCAATCATAGAGCCTATTTAGCCTTTTATCATGTCACCGTATGTATACTGGATGCTGCTGACAGACGGAATACTGCAGCGCAACACAGCAGCATTCATTTGCCTTTGCAAGGTAGCAGAGACGGTTACCAGCCCTATATCACTGCCTGCAATTGGAAACTGATGATGACGGTTATCAATCCTTTTGTACCGTCTGCTGCTGTCATGGGTGCTCCTGGCTGGCCTCGCTGAGGTCGGCCGGGGGTGCATGGACAAAAATGGGAATGACTCCCTAGGTCATTCCCTTTATGTTTTGTCTAAAAATAGAGTCAGTCAGTCCTGCCTAGAAATATGGGGCAAGTCTACTAGAGAACCAGAGAGCACAGCCGCTCTGGGTCAGAGCCCCAGATATCCCGCAGAAATGATGAGCTGCATGCCATTCTAGGGGGTGCCCCTGCAACAACCCCACCCGTTGCTTCCCCTCCCACAACCCTCCTGGGCTACCGTGGCAGTGTCCCCCCCATTTGTGTGATGAAGTAATAAAGAATGCAGGAATAAGAAACACTGACTTTTTAGTGAGATAAAATGAGGGGGAGGGCAGCTCCCAGCTGCTATGATTTCCAGCAGGTACAGTGACTCATAAAGGTGGGGGGAGGGAGGCAGCCTCCGCTGCTAAATGATAGTCCAGGCAGTACAGAATCTTCATTAGACATGAAAGGGGGGGGGTGAGGAGCTCAGCCTCCAGCTGCTATGATGAGGACGGTTTACCAATCCTTTTGCACCATCTGCCTCTCCAGGCCTTAAAGAAGGGAATGACGGGAGTCATTCCCATTTTTGCCCAGGTGCCCCCCGGCCGACCTCACGAGGCCAGCCAGGAGCACACGGGATGATGAGAGGGTTTTCACCATTTTGTACCGTCTGCCATCAGGAAAGGAAGGGGAGGGGATGCTGCTGTTCAGCGCCTGCAGCACCGTGTCTACCAGCAGCATGCAGTAGACATACGGTGACATTGAAAAAAGGCGAGAAATGATTTTTTTTCCCTTTTCTTTCACGGGGGGGGGGGGTAAATTGACGACATATACCCTGAACCACCTGGGACAATGTTTTTGACCCTTCAGGCATTGGGAGCTCAGCCAAGAATGCAAATGCTTTTCGGAGACTGCGGGAACTGTGGGATAGCTGGAGTCCTCAGTCCCCCCTCCCTCCCTCCATGAGCGTCCATTTGATTCTTTGGCTTTCCGTTACGCTTGTCACGCAGCACTGTGTTGAGTGTCCCTGCTGTGGCCTCTGTCTGGAGATTTTTTCAAATGCTTTGGCATTTCGTCTTCTGGAATGGAGCTCTGATAGAACAGATTTGTCTCCTCATAAAGCGATCAGATCCAGTATCTCCCGTACAGTCCATGCTGATCAGAGCTCCACGCTGGGCAAACAGGAAATGAAATTCAAAAGTTCGCGAGGCTTTTCCTGTCTACCTGGCCAGTGCATCCGACTCCAGATTGCTGTCCAGAGCAGTCACAATGGTGCACTGTGGGATAGCTCCTGGAGGCCAATATCGTCAAATTGCGGCCACACTAACCCTAATCCAAAATGGCAATACCGATTTGAGCGCTACTCCCCTCGTCAGGGAGGAGTACAGATATCGATATTAAGAGCCCTTGATATCAATATAAAGGGCTTTGTTGTGTAGATGGGTGCAGGGTTAATTCGGTTTAACGCTGCTAAATTTGGTATAAACCCGTAGTGTAGACCAGGCCAAAGTGATGGAACCTGAGAATGAGGCATTGCAGAAATGCCAGTGAGAAGCACACAGCATCAATGATAACAATGGGTGAGCAGCAGCAGATATAACTGTAGCAACAGCTGTAGCCAGTGGTGGCAGAGATAACAGCAGCAACCACACTGTAGAGATGGAGGAAGCAGTAGAGGCATTGCTTGACCATGGGTGGTGCGTGAACTGCCTCTGGGGGGAGGCTAGCCACTGGTCCCACCACTTCTGCCCCTCCTCCAACTCCCTGCCAGAGCCCAGAGCCATCCCTCTGGGGCTGCTGCTCCCCCCATCCCAACATCCCCAGCCCCAGAGCGCCAGGTGGGTGGCATGGCCCCAGCATCCCCAACCCCAGTGTGCCAGGAAGGCAGTGCAACCCTAGCATTTCTCTGAGTCCTGTCTGAAGGCCGACCCACCCTATCCTCAGCCTGGGCCATGGGAGAAGAGCGAGAACTGGAAGCAGGCAGAAGGGACCCTGGGGGCAGAGCACAGGCTTGGCCACGCCTGGATGTTTGGGGATGCTCAGCCTCCCCTGGCCTGTGATACACATCTTCCATGTGCTTGACGTCTCCCATCCCCTTTTTGGGTTAGGAGGTGAACCCATGTGAATGCACCTCTAAACTCTGAGTCTTCACTGACCAAGGTTCTGTTATGCATTGTTACATGGAACTCCTAGATATTTAACCCTGCCCATTTTGCTGCCAACTCCACCTAGCAGAAGGGTTACACTTGCTAATGTTATACTGAGGAAAGCCGGGTTCGGCCAGGTTAGTAACTAGACAAGAAACCTCCAGTGAATCCACGCATTGCAGGAATTAGAGTCAATGATTCAGTGGATAGCAATGTGCCCTTAGAATCAATAGCGAATGGTACCCTAGCATGGTGTTAGGTGGCACTGTGCTCCTGGAAGCATTGTCTTTAGGATGAAATATCATGAAGAGGTCTTGTTCACTCATGGTCATAAAATGTCTTATGGCACTTTTTGAAATGGTACGGATATTAACCCTGCTTTCCTGGAAAAAATTCAGTTAGTAAAATTACATTCTTAATTTTCCCTGTAATTTCAATTGGATAAAGTATTTTCACTTCCAGTCCTGAAAGGTCGTGTAGTGATGCTATGCACTCTTAAATAGTGGACTCATTTCACAAGAAGTAACTACTTTTCAGTATGAAGTAATCTTTCCATTTTAACTCAAATATCTCTATCTTTTGTGTAACACTTTCTCAAGTGTTTTAAGAGCCTTCAAGATATTATACACTGAAGATATTGTTAGGCAACATGAAAGAGGAAAGCTTTTGAAATCTTTGTAACATTTAATCTATAGAAAAACCCTGTGATCCTGCCTAAGGACTCGTAAGCACATTCCTGTCATTTGCAAGAAGATAGCAGCCCAAATCACTTACAAACCATTGTGCAAAGCGGGGATTAGGGAATAGGTCAGTATTAGAATTCTTCTGTTTTCGTTTGAGTTAGTGGATAGGAGCAAAGACTTTGAGATCAAGAGCCAATATGAAATTCAAAAGAGTGGAACATCAGGAGATTTCAGAAGAGTCTCAATAAAAACCCGCAGAAGGGATTGGGTCTTGATCAGATCAAGGCGGCCAACCTCAGGAAGCTTCCAACTTTAGGAATGTCCACATGAGGCATGGCCAAACAAGATTCTGCTTTGTGTTTTTACACAAAGCAGGCCTAGTGAGCCAGAAGGGAAATATTGAAATGATAAATACTTACGTCTCTGTAAATATAAAGCAATAGAGATATTGTTCTGAATAAAGGAGAAATGCACAAGTAGCTCAAACAAATCCAATTGTTCAATTTTAGAGTAACTACTATAAAAATCAGATAGTTCAGGAAAAAATAAAAATGTAAGGAACAATTTGGCCATACCAATACATACTGGCCTTGCCATGACTTTCTTGATATCTCTGATAGTTCCATGTGTTAATGTGTATGAAAGATGCTATTGTGAATTTGATATGACAGAAGATCTTTGTTATGTGATACTTTTGTATTGTGGTACCAATTCTTCTGGACACAAAGATGTAGTGATGGATTCATGGAAGCAGTTTGATATAACTTCTGAGAAAATAATAGCTCTCAGGAGCAATGGAACTCCAACTATGATTGAAAAGAAAAATGACACAGTTACCTTGCTAAAATAAAAACATAACTGATATCAGAAAAGGGTTCATTCCATGTTGATATATATACCTTTTCATGCTGCTTTTCCATAAATCAGCTTTCTGTGAAGAATATTAGGTTATTGTAAGTGACATTATTATTATTATACCTAGCTCTTACATTGTGTTTTTCATCCATATATCTCAAAGTGCTTTACAAAAGAGGTCAGTATCATAATCCTCATTTTACAGGTGGTGAAACTGAGGCACAGACAGGTTAAGTGACTTGCTTAATCCACAAGTCTACACTGCCTCTCTTCACTAGGTCACACAGGAGCATAAGCAATGACTATAGTTAATATATTCTTTTGGGTGGGGTGGTAGCTGGAAATATTAGCTTCTGAGCATAAGACTTGCTCTTGCCCCTTCAAAGGCATATAATAAAGGGATGCATCATCAAAGCAGTGACTCATGAGTGTGTTGAGGAAAGGTTATATGGTTTTCACTCATCCAATTATTTTCAGTCATTTCTCCAAGTATAATTCAATTTTCCCTTTCTTAAGAGGAGCAAGAACAACTGTATTCAACCCATGTCTGAAGGGAGCAGGCAGTTCTGTAACCAGAAAAGTGCAACTTCCCCTTTTTCCCCTCAACCTGAAAATAAAGAATCACTTCCATAGCACACTCAACTCCTACTACATATTTGCCTGAGAAGTTAAGAGTCTCAAGGCTGGATCAGCACATGGTTACATTTCTTTGCCCTATACACTGAGACATCAGGCTAGCTTGATTAATCATTATTTGGACAAAGTCTTAAGAATGACCACAATTTAAAGCCATTGTATCAAGAATATAACAGTAATTCAACGATTTTGTTTTCCATGCTGAAGTCAGATGGCTGTCCAAGGATGGATTTCTTGAAGGTGGCATCATTTGGCTCCTATATAACTGTGTTTTAAAAAAGCATTTAAATGAGGTAAAACTGAAATTGTAAGGGAGCATGATTTGCATTCTGACCCCAAAGCCTTTTCCGGAAGACTCCCTCTGTTCCCTAAGAATGCACAGAATGGCAAACACCAAGTTTTCCCACACATATAGAACACTATTCTGCAAAATCCTGATGGGGTCTCTTATCAGCAAATCTTCCTTGAGGTATTGTATTCTATGATGGGATGACTGCCACCATGCTGTGCAATGGCTCAGAGACCAAACCATTCATCATTTGCACTGGTGTCAAGCAGGACTGTGTCACTGCTCCAACACTCTTCTCCATTTACCTTGCTGTGCTTCTGATTCTCATCTGTGACCACCTTCCTGATGGAATAGGGATTGAGTATCATATGGATGGTCAACTCCTGAGTCTCTGATGTCTCCAAACAAAATCTAAGATCATGAGAATTGGCATCACTGATCTTCAGTATGCAGATGATTGGATCATTCTCCCACACACAAAGGCCAACCTGCAAAGTACCCTAAATCTTTTTGCAGGTGCCTATCACAGTCTGGGTCTCTCTCTCTCAACATTGGGAAAACCAAGGTACTCTACCAATCCTCACCTGCACAAACTACTCTTTGAACTTCACAAATCACCATCAGTGGAGAACCCCTGGAAAATATGAACCATTTTCCGTACCTTGGCAGCCACCTCTCCCAAACAGCTAGCATTGATACAGAAATCAAATACAGGATCCACTGTGCTAGCACATCCTCTGGAAGACTATTCAAACAAGTATTCAATGATAGGGATTTGCTTACAAGATCCTGGCTTACAATGCCATTATCATCCCCACCCTTCTCTATGGGCGTGAGTCCTGGGTAACCTACAGATGACATCTCAAGCAGCTGGAGTGGTTCCAGCAGTGCTGCCTCAGGAGGAATCTCAGAATCAGCTGGGAAGACCGATGCACTAACATCAGTGTTCTTTCTACAGCCAACATCAGCAGGTTATGAAACACCAACTCCATTGGGCTGTCCACTGTGAACGTATGGCTGAAATTCGCCTCCCAAAGCAAGTACTCTTCTCTCAGTTAAGTCAGAGAAGAAGGGCTCATGGAGGGCAGTGGAAGCACTTCAAAGACACTGGAAGTACACCTTAAAAAGGGAGGCATCAACCCAACAAACTGGGAGGACTTGACATGGAACAGAACACAGTGGCGCCTGACCATACACGAAGTCACAGCTCACTTTGAGGAGAATGGATGTGCTCATGAGATAGAGAAACAACAAAGGAGGAAAAAACAGAACAACACTCCAGCCAACAACTATGTCTCCTCCAAGATCACATCTGTCACTTCTGAGGGAAAATCTGCAAGGCAGGAATTGGGCTCTTCGGCCATTTTTAAAAAACAATCAATGAACCCCCTTGGCAGACATCATCCTTGCATCGAGGGATAGCTGAAAAAGATTACTTTAAAAATGAGAAACAGGCCCATGTTTTCAAGTAATCAAAGAGAATGTTACTTCCTAGGGGGAAAACTTTTTGCCATGATGAAAGTGAATGAATGAAACAGAGGAATTCAAGGGTATAAGTTCGTCCAGACCTCCTGGTGGAGTTTGTGGAGATAAAAAGCTAAGAAGACAGTAAAGACAACTGAAAGTCAAATAGGCAGAAGTTATTTAAAAATAATGGATTAGAAAATAAAGTCTGGGAGAAGAGTATTATAACAGAACAGCACAACTCAGGTGAGATATAAAGCTGAAGGCCAATTATCTACAACCACAAAACAAGGATAATTATGAAATGCATGCCCCATATGGCTCACTGTGATTATACTATTACAGAAAGAGACAAGGACATAAAAATTCATATCGAAGGATTAGATTGTACCTAGCGTTGCACAGCTGCACAGAAAAATTGGGAGTTGGGATTGTGGGGGAGGGAGAGGAGGGCACAACAAAACTTTCCTAATAAATGTGCTCCTGAACAGAGACCTGGCATAATTACAGTCCTTTTATTGTAGGTGCAAAAGGGCTGGGGCACTTTAGCATTGACAGCAGCCCTAGAAATACCTACAGGGTGGGGAAGGGCAATTGAAGAACCATAAGTCCAGCCAACAGAGCTGGATCAGAGTGAGAGAAAGTTCTCACTGCAACCTATTAGAAGGTATAGCCGATGTTACCTTTGCATAGCTTATGGAGATCTCATGCCTGCCTCATCATATTCTCCTCATCCCCAAGGTGGGAAACGGGATAAAAAGACAATCTAGTCCATTGCTTGTATTCTGGAACTAAGGTGTCACATTAAATTCACAGTGAACATATAAAATAAATGTAACCACGACATTTCAACCAACTATGGCTACACTTGAAATTTCAAAGCGCTGCCATGGCAGCGCTGCGGGAGCGCTGCTGCGGCAGCGCTTTGAAGTGTGAGTGTGGTCGGAGCCCCAGCGCTGGGAGAGAGCTCTCTCAGCGCTGCACGTAAACCACATCCTCTACAGGTGTAGCTTGCAGCACTGGGAGAACTCTCTCCCAGCGCTGGGGCTCCGACCACACTCAGACTTCTAAACTTTCTAAAGTTAACAGTGAAGCACGTATTTTAATATCTAAGTTTAAGATGTTATGCTTGTGCTGTTCTATAACTGCATGGCTAGATTCGCTACGTGTCAATCTGGTTGCTCAAGTTTACAGTGCCATGATCTAGTAAGATTTCCTCTATGCTGTAAGAGGTCAGGAAAGTAATTTTACCTTCCTAACTCATTTACAGGTATGCCATTGCTTTTCCTCCTCTTTCACAAATAAAACAAGTGTAATTGAGTTATAATATAACCCTGGAAGGACTGCACAGCTATGTCTGCCACCAACCCTGACCTCTCAGAAATTGCCTCATACATGAAATAAATCATTTATCACAAAATGGAATGAATGCCTTTAGTATGTCACTGTTCCACAAAACTGTCCTATCCTATGCCATGCAGGATTGTCTTGTGATTAAGGCATTGGAGTAGGACTTGAGAGACCTGGATTGTATTCCTGACTCTACCACAGACTTCCAGTGTGACCTAAGGAAAACTAATTAATCTTGCTACCTTAGTTTCTCCATCTGTAAAAACAGAAATACCACTTCCCTACTGCACATGAATGATGTGAGGACACAATTTATTAAAGCAATTGAGATGCCCAATTACTACAGTGATGAGCACCATAAAAAAGACTATAAATAAACTAAAATTATAACTCAACAACAGAAATATTCCTACTTTTGACTATATATCTAAACCCAATCAGGACCAGTCATTATATTTCCTTTCACCTTACTTTTCTATACCAACATTCCTGTATAATACTTCGGAAAGACCTACAGCTCAC
This sequence comes from Chelonoidis abingdonii, assembly GCF_003597395.2. Classification (NCBI taxonomy): domain Eukaryota; kingdom Metazoa; phylum Chordata; order Testudines; family Testudinidae; genus Chelonoidis; species Chelonoidis abingdonii. The sequence continues at coordinate 57,737,470 of NC_133771.1, read as the reverse complement.
AAGCCCGTTTGGCCAAAAAAGAACTAGTATGACTGGTTCACAGGTCAGAAGCAATTTGATAAACAGTGGATAAAGAAGCACTGCAAAGGCAGCTTCCGTCTTTTGCTACTTCAGATATTTTTCAAATTTGCTCCTTTGTGAATATCAGCAAAGTGCTCACCTGAGCTGGGTCTGTCTGTTTTTGGACTGCATATTGAGTTATATAATTGACAGAACTGAAACACAGACAGATTACAATTATACAAATAAGCAAAGTACTAAAAGTGTGTCCTGATTGTTTTCCAAAAATTACACGCAGGTTTTAGGTGTTGTTATTTTTGTAGTAAAGTTGGGGGTGAGAATGTGGGAACATAAGAGAAAATGCCTTGAAATACATTTTAAAATATTTTTTTTCTAAGTTATATTGTGGTCCTTTCAGTTTTACATTTCATCTGCATTTTCAGCAAACATGAGATTATTGAAAATGTCCTTTCAGTCTCACAGCACATTGAATGGATCAACATAATTTACATTAAGTATGTTACATTGCTGACACAGCAGTAATAGAAAATTTTGGATTTATTTTCACAGGACTAGAAGTGAAAAAGTGAATTTTCAGTGCAGTCAGTCTGTTTAACCATCTAAGAAATATTTCAGAATAATCACTTCTTTCCATACCATATTGCTTTCCCCCATAGAAAAACATTATTTTCTGCTCATTGTAAAAGAAACATGAGAATCTTCTGCACAAATTTGTGACACACAGGACAAGCCCACAACATTTTGGCACCTGAAACGGGGAGCTCAAACGAAGCCTCCATGCCCCCTCACTTAGGCCAAAACTTTGAAAGGTCTCAGTTCTGCGTTCTTCCTGTTCTACTCTCATGGTACTGCTTTGCTATCTACCCCAATAAAAGAGAACTAACAACTTAAAATGCCTTGTTCAAAAATTTTAAGTAACACTTAACTTTCAAATGCCTGAACAGCAAATGTAACTTTTCTTGTCTGCATAGTAAACACTGGCATTTTTATCTGTTTGAATAATCAAAGTGGTGCTTACCATGCCTTCTTGGTTGCAAAGATTTGAACTGTCCCTGAAGGTACACAGTTTGGGCCAGCTCATTCTCTATTGAGATAGTTGCAAGGCCAACCAGCTTCTCCTGTGTCATTGTGGAGTGTAGATGTGTTTTTATTAACTTCAGCTTGGAGAAGCCTTAATCAGTCAAAATAGTGAGTACTAGGTAGATAAGGAGAGTTAGGCTTATGTTTGTTTTCTTTATTGCATTGTGCATTTGGCTGGAAGGAGTCAATTGTGTATTTGGCTGAAAGAAGTTCAAATTTGTATTTTGCTAAAAGATTTTAATTTGTACTTGTATACTTAGGCTGGGAAGGTATTTCCAGTGTCTATAGCTGAAAAACCCTGTACCTAATTCATCTTAAATTTACAAAGATAATTTTTACTGTTTTTTCTTCTTTAATTAAAAGTTTCTTGTTTAAGAACCTGATTGTTTTTTTATTCTGGTATGAGACCTCAGGGACGGGTCTGGATTCACCAGAAATTGGTGTGGGAGAAAGGAGGGAAGGGGGAGAGAAAGGCAAATTCCTCTTGTGTTAGGATTACTGTCTCTTTCAGGGAGAGTCTGGGAGGGGGAGAGAGAAGGAGGGGGGAAGGTGCATTTTCCTCTCTGTTAAGATTCAAGGAGTTTGAATCACAGTGATCTTTCAGGGTAACCAGGGAGGGGAAGCCTGGGAGAGGCAACAGTGGGGAAAAGGTTTACTTTCCTTGTGTTAAGATCCAGAGGATCTGGGTCTTGGGGTTCCCTGGCCAAGGTTGTGGGGGACCAGAGTGTACCAGGCACTGGAATTCCTGGTTGGTGGCAGCGCTACAGGTCCTAAGCTGGTAATCAAGCTTAGGGGAATTAATGCTGGTGCCCCATTCTTGGACGCTAAGGTTCAGGTGGGGAATTATACCATGACAGTATGTCATGCCACAACATAAGCCGCACAGAAATTTGAAGTTATGTATTGTTCTGGTGATTCCATTTCCTTCTGCCACTGTTCTCCATGAACAGTTTGTCATAATGTTATCCTCCATAATGGCAACTATGGCATCATCTGTCTCCCAATTTTGGTATTTGATAGGCTTTATCGCCTCCACTCCATTTTCCACCATGTGGCACTCAGTGGTTTCAGTGTCAGAGAGGATGTTCCCAGAAGTTGCTTCAAAATTTGCCATCGATGAGTTTATGCAGAGAAAATACATAGATATTTGAATTACATTAAAAAATTCAGCAGCCTCACTAGAAGCTGATGGTGCATCACTGACCACAGTTCAGTGAATGAGAAGTGCAGGGACAATAGAACGTTGAGGGTTTAACTCTCGGATTCATGTCTGCATGCCTCGTTCTTTCCTCTCATGTGGCACCATTATCGTTGCCCTGAGCTCTCATGTCAGCTATCATAATTCCGGTATCTTCAAGCTTTTTAAGAAGCATATTTGTCATACCAGCTCCTGTAGTATCATCTATGTCAATAAAATTCTAGAAAATGCTCTCTGACAGTCACCATTGAGGGAGTTTTCATAGGTTCTGTTGTTGTCACAAAATGCACCATTAAAGTCATGTGTTCCATATGGCTCATGTCAGATGTGCAGTCCAAAGTAACAGAGGAATATCTTGCTGACTTCAGATCTGCCACAATCTTCTGTTTGACTTTTGTTGCCAGGAAGTGTATGATCTCATTTGAATTGCTTTTCCAAGGTAGTAGTGTGTGTACATTTCCTGGGTGTGACTCTTCTTAGATGCTCCTGGAGTACAGCATCAAACTCAGCCATCAGCTTCACAATTTTAAGGAAGTTTCCATTTTTTGGTACATACAGCTGATCTGAAGTGCCATGCAGTGCTAGGTTTGGAGTAGCAAGCATTTTCACAATGGCAATGAACTTTTTCAGAACATTTTGCCAGTAAAGAGACTCTGATGCAATCTTCTCTTGATGCTGATCATCTAGGGTGGCCTTTAACCTTAGTCTCATCTCAAGTGCTTTCCATCTATGGAATGCTCTCTGGTGATTTGCTGCCTTCTCATGGCATGAAA
>NC_133771.1:57715742-57734373 GCF_003597395.2 Chelonoidis abingdonii | reverse complement strand
AGGAGAGAGATACCATTGTACAAGAATATACAGTAATTCAAACGATTTTGTTTCCATTGCTGAAGTCAGATGTTGTCAAGGAGATTTTGAAGGTGGCATATTGGCTCCTATAACTGTGGTTATTAAAAAGATTTAACCCAATCGAGGTAAACTGAAATTGGTAAGGAGCATGATTTGCATTCTCCCAAGCTTTTCCGAAGACCTTCGTTCCTAAGAATGCACAGAAGGCAAACACCAATTTCCCATATAACACTACTGCAAAAATCTCGATGGGGTCCTTATAGCAAATCTTCCTGAGTATTGTATTCTAATGATGGGCTGACTGCCACCAATGCTGTCATGCGCTCCACAGGACCAAACATACCATCTTGCACTGTGAAGCAGCGACTGGGTGGCACTGCTGCCAGACATCGTCGGGGTTAGTGCGGGGCATTTACCCTTGCTGAGCTCGATCTTCATTGTGACCACTTCCTGATGGAGATAGGCGATTGAAGTATCATATGGAGGTCAACTCCTGAATCTCTGAGTCTCAAACAAAATCTAAGATCATGAGAATGCATCAACCTGATCTCAGGTAAATGCATGATATTGATCATCTCCACACACACAGGCCAACTGCAAAGTACCCTAAATCTTTTTGAGTGTGCCTATCACCGTCCGGTCCCTCTCTCCTCAACATTCGAAAACCCAAGGTACTAACCATTCCTCAACACTGCACAAACTACTCTTTGAACTTCACAAAATCACCATGCAGTGAGAACCCTGGCAACAGTAGAACCTTCGTACCTTGGCAGCCACTCTACCCAAAAGCCTCAGCATTGATACAGGAAATCAAATACAGATCACTGTGCTCAGCACCTATCTCTGGAAGACTATCAAGACAAGTATTCAACTCGATAGGATTTGCTTGACAAGATCCTGGCTTCAATGCCATTATCATCCCCCCCTTCTCTATTGGCTGTGAGTTCCTGGTAATTCTAAATCAGAGACATCTCAAGCACTGGACGTGGGTTCCAGCAGGCTCGCGTCAGAGGAAGTCTTCAGAATCAGCTGGAAGACCGATGCACAACATCAGTGTTCTTTCTACAGCCAACATCAAGCAGTATGAAACACCACCTCCAGGGCGGTCCACTGTGACCGTATGGCTGAAATTCGCCTCCCAAATGCAAGTACTTCATTCTCTCAGTTAAGGTCCAAGAAGAGGGCTCAGGAGGGCACGTCGGAAGCACTTCAAAGACACTGAAGTACAGACCTAAAGAGGAGGCATCAACCCAACAAACTGGAGGACTTGAATGGAACAGCAACACAGTGGCGCCTAGACCATCACACAGTCACACGCTCACTTTCGAGGAGAATGATGTTGCTCATCGAGATAGAGAAACAACAAAGGAGGAAAAAAAGAACAAATCCAGCCCAACAACATGTTCCCTACCAAGCATCAACATCTTGTCACTTCTCTGAGGAAAATTGCAAGCAAGGAATTGGGCTCTTCGCCATTTTTAAAAAAACATCAACTAACCCCTTGCAACATTCATCCTTCGCATCGAGGGATAAGCTGAAAAAGATTATTTAAAATGAGGAAAACAGGTCCCATGTTTCAAGGATCAAAGAGATCGTATACTTCTAGGGGGAAAACTTTTGCCATGTATGACAGAATGAATGAAAACAGAGGAAATTCAAGGTATAAGTTCGTCACGACCTCCTGGGAGTTGGGAGATAAAAAGCTAAGAAGACGAGTAGAAGACAGACTGAAAGTCAAATAGGCAGAAGTTATTTAAAAATAATGGATTCAAAAATAAAGTGCTGGGAGCAAGAGCTATTATACTAGAACCAGCACAACTACAGTCAGAACTATCAAGCTGAAGGCCAATTATCTACAACCACAAAACAAAGATAATTTATGAAATGCATGCCCCATAGGCTCACTGGATTACTATTCCGACAAAGACAAGGAATAAAAATTACATATCGGGATTGATTGTACCCCTAGTTGCACAGCCTGCACAGAAAAATTGGGGATTGGGATTGTGGGGAAGGGAGAGGGAAGGGCATAACACTAATAACTCCTAAGTAAGTGTGCTCCTGAACAGAGCCTGGCATAAAGTCCTTTTATGTAGGTTGCACAAGAGGGCTGGGGCAACTTTAGCATTGACAGCAAGCCCTAGAAAATACCTACAGGGTGGAGAATCGGCAATTGAAGAACCATAAGTCAGCCAACAGAGCTGGATCAGAGAAGAAAGTTCCTGACTGCCAACCTATTAAAGTATAGGATGTTACTTTGCATAGCTTATGGAGATTCATCTGCCTGCATCATATCTCCTCACCCAAGGTGGAACGGATAAAAGACAATCTAGTCATTGCTTGTATTCTGGACGAAGTTCACAGTAAATTCACGTGAACAATAAATTAATGACCACGACATTTCAACAACTAATGGCTACACTTGAAATTTCAAAGCGCTGCAAGGCAGCGCTGCGGGAGGCGGCAGCGCTTTGGAACGTGTGAGTGTGGTCGGAGGGCCCGCTGGGAAGGCTCCTCAGCGCTGCACTAAACCACATCTTACAGGCTGTGCTGCAAGAAAAACACGGACGAAACTCTCTCTCTCAGCGCTGGGCTGCCGAACACCAGACTCAGAACTTCTAAAGTTAACAGTGACAGCACACGTATTAATATCTATAGTTTAAGCAATTTATGCTTGTGGCGTCTAGGTCTATAACTGATGGCAAGAATTGTAAATCGTGTCATCTGGTTGCTCAGTTACAGGCCATGATCTAGTAAATTTCTCTATGCTGTAAAAGGTAGGAAGTAATTTTACCTTCCTAACTTCTATTTACAGGTATCATTGCTTTCCCCTTTCACAAATAAAGACAAGTGTAATTGAGTATATATAACCCTGGAAGGAGCAACAGCTATGGCTGCCACAACGCCTGAACCTCTCAGATTGCCTCAGTACATGAAATCTAATCATTTATCACAAAATGAATGAACCTTTAGTATGTCACTCGTTGCCACAAACCTGTCTATCCTATGCCATGCACGGATTGTCTTGTGGTAGGCATTGGGTAGGACTTGAGAGACCTGGATTGGTATTCCTGACTCTACCACAGTATTCCATGTGACCTAAGAAAACTAATTAATCTGCCTACTTTAGTTTCTCCATCCTGTAAAGACCAGAAATACCACTTCCCTACTGCACATCGAATGAATGTGAGGCACAATTTATTCCAAGCAATTGAGTGCCTTCAATTACTACAGTGATAGCACCATAAAAAAGACTATAAATCAACTAAAATTATAATCAACAACAGAAATATTCTCTACTTGACTAAAATCTAACCCAATCAGGACCCGTCTTATATTTCTTCAACCTTAAACTTTTCTATACCAACCATTCGGTATAACTATTCGAAAGACCTACAGCTCACAAGCCGTTTGGCCAAAAAGAATTAGTATGATGGTGTCCACAGGTTAGAAAGCAATTTGAATAAACTGGATAAAGAAGCAGCAAGGCAGCCTTCCGTTCTTTCTACTTCAGATATTTTTTCAACAATTTGTCTTTGTGAATACACCAAAAGTGCTCACCTGAGCTGGGTCTGCGTTTTTTGGATCTGCATATTGATTAATAAAATTTTGGGGACCAATGAAACACCGACAGATACAATTATACAAATATACAAAGTACTAAAAGTGTTCCTTGATTGTGTTCCAAAAATACACGCAAGCGTTTGTGTTGTTATTTTGTAGTAAAGTTGGGGGTGAGCAAGTGGGAAAAATAAGGAGATAATGCCTTGAAATAAGATTTAAAATATTTTTTTTCTAAGTTTACTTATGGTGCTTTACATTTTTACATTTCATCTGCATTTTCAGCAAACAGAGATTATTGAAAATATTGTCTTTTCAGTCTCACAGCACATTGAATGATCAAACATAATTCTTACATTAAGTCATGATTACATGCTGACACAGCCAGTAATAAAAAGTTTTGGATTATTTTCACAGGACTGAGAAGGAAAAAGTGAATTTTTCATGCAGTCAGGTCCTGTTTAACCCATCTAAAGAAATATTCAGATAATACTTCTTCCATACCATATTGCTCCCGCCATAGAAAAACATTATTTTCTGCTCATTGTAAAAAGAAACATGAAAGAATCTCTTGCACAACATTTGTGCCACACAGGACAACCCACAACATTTTGGGCTCACCTGAAACGGGAGCTCAAACGAAGCCTCCATGCCCCCTCAGCCTTAGCCAAACTTGAAAGGTCTCAGTTCTGCTCTCCTGTTCTACTCTCAGTACTGCTTTGTCTATCTACCCAATAAAAAGACCTAAACAACTTAAAATGCCTTTTCAAAAACTTTTAAGTAACACTTAACTTAAACTGCCTGAATCACAAATGTAACTTTCTGTCGCATAGTAAATACTGAAATACTGGCTATGTTATCTGTCTCGAATAATCATAAGTGGTGCTTTCCGTGCTCTTGGTTGCAAAGATTTGAACTGCTTCCTGAAGGTGCACAGCCTGGGCCCATCTCATCTCTTTGAGATGGTTCTCAAGGCCGATAGCCTCTCCTGTTCATTGTGAAGTGTGAAGTTGTTTTCTAAACTTCAGCTTCGGAGAACCTGCCGTTCGTCCATGCTCGTTCTCCCCTTGCAACTGTTACAGGAAGTGTTAGAAGCTATGTGCAGAGCAAACAAAGCATTTGCAAAAAGGTGGTCATCTTATTTGTGAATATATTATTCCAGAACAGCCTTTGGAGTTGATCCTGCTGAAATGTATCTTGAAAGGGTTTTCAGCTCATCACCTTAATCACTCGCATCAATACTCTAGTACTCTGCATTGCTGGTGAAGGGCTTCTTCAGGTATAGTGGAAGGTTCTGGAATATCTTACAACATCCCAATATTATCTGCTGTGTTCTTTGAGCTGTATTGAAGCATTCTTCACTGACTGTATTGCATAATCTAGCACCTGGTAAAGAATTAAACTTTGAATTGTTGCTTGGGGTCTCTTATGGGATATCCTGTGCCTCGTATCATCAATGTCTTTCTCTTTGGTGACACTTGTATTCTTTGAATGGGTGGAAAATAGCTTTACTGTGAGTTCTCTGCAACTTCTGTGCACTCTCAGAGTGTTGATATCCCTCATCTGACCAGATAGACTGTAGGTATGACTTTGCTTTGTCCAGTTGTTCCATTGCTCCAGATATATTCAAGCCAACACCTTGGAATCTCTTTTACACATTTATTTCAAACAGTATGTGTCATAAACAGAATAAGTAAGAGTTAATAGCACGAGTACTTTATATCTCTTTTGACTGTAAAGGGTTCGAACGTTCAGTAAGCCTGGCTGTCACCTCGACAGAGGACCAATCAGGGGACAGGATACTTTCAAATCTTGAGGGGGGAAGTTTCTGTGTGTGCTATTAGAATTTGGTGATTGTTCTCTCAGTTCTTAGAGTAACCAGACGTGCAACAGGTTTCTCTCAATCTCTCAATACAGCGTCTTTCAGTTCAAAATAGTGAGTACTAGGTAGATAAGGAGAGTTAGGCTTATGTTTGTTTTCTTTATTTCCATTGTGCATTTGGCTGGAAGGAGTTCAATGTGTATTTGGCTGAAAGAAGTTCAAATTTGTATTTTGCTAAAAGGATTTTAATTTGTACTTGTATACTTAGGCTGGGAAGGTATTTCAGTGTCTATAGCTGAAAAACCCTGTACCCTAATTCATCTTAAATTTACAAAGATAATTTTTACTGTTTTCTCTCTTTAATTAAAAGTTTCTTGTTTAAGAACCTGATTGTTTTTTATTCTGGATGAGACCTCAGGGACGGGTCTGGATTCACCAGGAAATTGGTGGGGAGAAAGGAGGAAGGGGAGAGAAAGGGAAATTCTCTCTGTTTAGGATTACTGTCTCTTTCAGGGAGAGTCTGGGGGGGAGAGAGAAGAGGGGGGAAGGTGCATTTTCCTCCTGTTTAGAATTCAAGGAGTTTGAATCACATGGATCTTCAGGGAACCAGGGAGGGGAAGCTGGGAGAGGCAACAGTGGGGAAAAGGTTTACTTTCCTTGTGTTTAAGATCCAGAGGATCTGGTCTGGGGTTCCCTGGCCAGGTTTTGGGGGACCAGAGTTGTTACCAGGCACTGGAATCCTGGTTGGTGGCAGACGCTACAGGTCCTAAGCTGGTAATCAAGCTTAGGGGAATTAATGTGGTGCCCCATCTCTTGGACGACGGTATCGGGTGGGAATTATACCATGACAGTATGTCATGCCACACACTAAGCCGCACAGAAATTTGAAGTTATGTATTGTTCTGGTGATTCCATTTCCTTCTGCCACTGTTCTCCCATGAACAGTTTGTCATAAGTTATCCTCCATAATGGCAACTATGGCATCATCTGTCTTCCCAATTTGGTATTTGATAGGCTTTATCGCCTCCACTCCATTTTCCACCATGTGGCACTCAGTGGTTTCAGTGTCAGAGAGGATGTTCCCAGAAGTTGCTCAAAATTGCCATCGATGAGTTTATGCAGAGAAAAATACATAGATACTTTGAATTACATTAAAAAATCAGCAGCCTCACAAGCTAGAAGCTGATGGTGCATCACTGACCACCAAGTTCAGTGAATGAGAAGTGCATGGGACATAGAAGCTTGAGGTTTAACTCTCGGATTCATGTCTGCTGCCTCTGGTCTTTCCTCTCATGTTGGCACCATTATCGTTGCCCTGAGCTCTCATGTCAGCTATCATAATTCCCGTATCTTCAAGCTTTTTAAGAAGCATATTTGTCATACCAGCTCCTGTATGTCATCTATGTCAATAAATTCTGAAAATGCTCTCTGCAGTCACCATTGCAGGGATGTTTTCATTAGGTTCTGTTGTTGTCACAAAAGTCGCCATAAAGTCATGTGTTCCATATGGCTCATGTCAGATGTGCAGTCCAAAGTAACAGGAGATATCTTCTGAGTTCACTGTCTTGTCCACAATCTTCTGTTTGACTTTTGTTGCCATATGTGATGATTTGATTCATTCTTGAATGCTCCAAGGTAGTAGTGTGTGTTACATTCCTGGGTGGTGACTCTTCTTAGATGCTCCTGGAGTACAGCATCAAACTCAGCCATCAGCTTACAATTTTAAGAAGTTTCCATTTTGGTACATCACGCTGATCTGAAGTGCCATGCAGTGCTAGGTTTGGAGTAGCAAGCATTTTCACAATGGCAATGAACTTTTCAGAACATTTTGCCAGATAAGAGACTCTGATGCAATCTTCTCTTGATGCTGATCATCTAGGGTGGCCTTTAACCTTAGTCTCATCTCAAGTGCTTTCATCTATGGAATGTCTCTGGTGGTTTGCTGCCTTCTCATGGCAGCCAGTTTTCTACTGTCCTTATTTCTAGCCAGATTTTTCCAGTCCTTTGTTCTCGTAGAACCCAATGTGGATGGAACATTAGACTGGAAGAGTTTGCAACAAAAACAGTATGCAGCATTCTAGGTTTTTGAGTACATAAGCCATGGCCTCTCCACTTTGTCACAATTGGGGATTTCATGCCAGTAATGTGTTGGATGGAAACTTCTATTTTCATTGTCTTTGGGGAACATGATGTTATTCACTTGCTGTGGCCCATGCAGTACAAAGAAGTCCCTCAGGCTACTGCTCAAGTGGCTCCACAGTCCTGAATCATCTATAATTAAGAAAGAGGAGGTTACTTACCCTGTGCAGTAACTGACGTTCTTCGAGATCAGTGTCTCTGTGGGTGCTCCAGTTCAGGTGTTGGTGGGTCCCTGCGTCTTCGCATGGAGATTTTTGCAGCAGTACTCGTACCGGCCACGCATGCGAAGAGCCTGCCCTCCCACTCTGAGTATACCTTAATTGTATGCATGCATGGCCGGTCTCCTCAGTTCATTCTCTACAACGGAGGCTACCCCAACTCCGAAGTAGAGGGGAGGAGGGTGGGTAGTGGAGCACCCACAGGGACACTCATCTCAAAGAACGTCACTTACTGCACCGGATGAGTAACCTTGTCTTCGAAAGAGAGATGTCCCTGTGGGTGCTCCACTTCAGATGACTTAAAAGCAGTGTGTCTCAAGGAGGTAAGGACTTCAGATCTGATAGGAATGCAGTAGATAATACAGCTCTGCCCAAACGTATCAGAGAGAGGGACGTTAGTAAGGGCATAGTGTTTAACAAATGTGTGTTCATCGGACCAAATGGCCGCTTTACAGATGTCAGCCAGGGGAACTTTGCATCAGAAAGCCACAGAGGTAGACATAGATCTAGTGGAGTGAGTTCTGATGCCAGCTGGAGGTGTAACTTGTTTTATCCGATAGCACAATAGGATGCACTCAGAGATCCAGTTTGAAAGTCTCTGGGTAGAAATAGGCTCCGCGATCAAGACAAAAATTCTAGAAGAGTTTCTAACAGGTTGGGTTCTATTCAAATAGAAGGACAAGGCCCTGCGTACATCTAACATATGCATTGTGGCTTTGAAAGAGTTTGCATGTGGTTTCGGAAAGAAGGTCGGTAAGTGTATCGGCTCATTAATGTGGAATGAGGAATGCGAAGAAATCTGGAGTGTAATCTAAGGGTAAACTTGTCCTTGAACAATAGGATATATGGTGGATCTGCCTAAGAGCTGCTATTTCTCCTGCTCATCTGGCAGAGGTAATTGACACTAAAAATGCTGTTTTTATAGAAAGGTGTAAAAGGGAGCAAGTGGCTAGGGGCTCAAATGGTTGTTGAGTTAGGAAAGATAATACTAAATGAAGGTCCCACGGAGGGGTAGGCAGTTTAATGTCTGGATATAGGGCTTGGAGTACCTTGAGGAAATGCTTGGTGATCAGAGCAAAAACGGAGGTATTGTCGATTCTGTCATGAAAGGTTGTAATAGCAGCTAAATGGACTCTGACGGAGCTGAAAGAAAGGCCAGATTTCTTAAGGTCCAATAGGTAGTCAACTATGAGCAGGAGGGATACCGACATGGAAAAAAGTTGTTGAGCTGAGCACCATTGTGTGAATCGCTTCCACTTTTGTAGATAGGTGGTGCGAGTAGATTGTGTTCTGCTGTGTAGGAGCACTCTTTGAACTTGGTCAGAGCAAGCTAGTTCATTTTGGGAGAACCATGTAGGAACCAGGCTTTGAGGTGAAACATGGACTGATTGGGGTGAAGAAAATTGGCCATGTTGCTGTGATAAGAGGTTCGGAGTGAGGGGCAATGAAATTGGTGGTCGAATTGACACGCTGCTGAGGAACGGAAACCACAGTTGTCTGGGCCACGATGGGGCAATCAAGATCACCGTAGCACGATCTGTTCATATCTTTGTCAGAACTCTGTGGAGAACTGGTATAAGGGGAAAAGCATAGAGTAAGTTCGGGTGCCTGGGACCATGTCCCGCTCTGGAGCAAAATTCGGGACATTTCGTGTTTTTCGCAGTTGCAAAAAGGTCTATGGTTGCGTGACCCCAAATGTGGAATATGTTGTGGATGATTGTCTCGTTTATGTCCCATTTGTGATCCCAGGGAAAGCATCTGCTTAATTCATCTGCTGTGGTATTCATAACTCTGGGAAGATAGGTGGCTGATATCCGGATGTTGTTCACAAGGCACCAATTCCAGAGCTTTATAGCCTCTGTGCAAAGCGAGTGAGAACAAGCTCTTCCGTGCCTGTTTACATAGAACATGCAGGCAATGTTGTCTGTCATTATGCTTACATCTTGATTCCTGATTAGTGGGAGGAAGTGATGCAGGCATTGCGTATGGCTCAAAGTTCTAGGACATCTATGTGCAGGGAGGTTTTGGCTGAAGACTATAGCCCCTGGACTGTGTGGTGAGACATGTGTGTGCCCCACCCTGTGAGGGATGCATCAGTAGTCATTATGAGAGATGGAGTGTCCTGGAGAAAGGGGACTCCAGAGCAGAGGCTGGAGAGAACTGTCCACCACACTAGAGAGTCTGCCTCTGAAAGGTATGGAAAGAGGCTTGTTTAGAGTGTGCACATTCGGTCTGTAAACCATGGCCAACCAAGCTTGGAAGCACTTCATGTACAGTTGTGCATTTTGGATCATGAAAGTGCACGAGGCCATGTGACCTAGTAGTTGTAGGCAGTCTCGGGTAGTGACCTGGGGACTGTTGTGAAGTTTTGTGACCAGTAGTTTTATGGTGTTGAATTGGTCGGGTGGGAGAGATGCCAATCCCATCTGGGAATTGAGGTCTGCTCCTATGAACTCCAGGTGCTCGGTAGGACGTAATGTGGATTTGTTTTTGTTTATTTGTAGGCCAAGAGATAGGAAACAATCAATGGATAATGGAACGATAAAGCAGTGATGTAGAACCTTGAACAAAAATGCCAAACGTGATCTGTTTAAATATCAAGATAACAGGTGTCAATCTTAGACCTTGTCTGTCCATGTTTTTTGTATCCGTATAACATGTTAGGTAGGGTTATCATGTTTTACATATCTAGTTATCGTAGTACAATCTCTAATGTGGACTTAGTTGTACTGGTATAGTTTATTCCTCTTCCATAGCGGAATAACAGTATCAGTATAAACACATACAATTTTCTACACTCTGGGTCCTAGTGGCGCCCCCGTGCACCCCAGTCTGGCACCTGAGGTGGCCACCTCAGTTCGCCTCATGGTAAGGCCTGCCCTGGTGACACAGTGTAACTACACCAAAGAGAAGCTGCTAAAAGCCAGAAAGGCATGACATCTACCATGACTGGATAAAGTAAACAAATCATGTGTTACCATGTCTTTTAAAAACAACCAAACCAAAAAAACAACCAACCAACAGGACCAACCACTGCCAGATTCTTCAGCACTACCACAGGAGTTTTCCAATTCACTTCTAAAGGCGGAGAAAAGTCCTGCAATACTAGAAACTCTACCAACAGTCTTTACTTACCATTGCTTTGAATTTCTGTTTATTGTAATAACTGATAACATTTGTTCACTTTCAAAATATTGGTAGAATTACAATATTTCCTGGGGCAGAGGAAATGAGATTTCCAAGGCAAACTGCTGGCTACTTGAGATAACTAGGCTGGTGTCACTGACATACATATTGAATTATGGGAGAGAATTAAACAGACAGAATGCAAGTAGTCCATGAACACTCACCCATTGCTTCACGGGGAATATGGACAAGAAGAGAGCTTTTTAAAAGATGTCATGTAAAACAATGAAGCCCCATATAATTTAAAAAATACAGAGCATACATAAAGACTACCTTTCAAGAAACAAGTATTGCTAAAGGTATACTTGCAAGTAGGAGAATGTAAACTCTTTGTCGCAGAGAATGCCTTTTTGTTCTGTTTGGTACCTTGGTCCATGACTCGGACTCCTAAGTGCTATGATAACACTAATATATAACCACAACCATTTCCCAGACAAACCTTGAACTCAATGATGAGAACGAGACCTTGATGTGAAGCATCATGTGATTCCAGAGAGGGTTTTTAAGGAAGATTTTCAATGCCAAAGTATGTGTGAAATAGAGACTCTGTGAAAACCATAATCTTGGGAGTTTGGGTAGAAAGAAAGCAGAGAAGAGCAGTTTTAAGAGGACAGATCATCCAGAGTTTAAGATGCTAGTCTGGGACTCAGAAGACCCAAGGTTCAGTTCCCTGCTCTGCCTCAGATTTCTGCTGTGACCTTGGACAGTCACAGTCTCTCTAGGTATATGCTGTAATAAAAGACTGCAGTTGGCCCATGTCAGTTGACTCAGGCTCATGGGGCTCAGGCTGTGTGGCTAAAAAATTGTATTGTAAATGCTTGGGCTCAGGCTTGGGTGCCAGAGTCCAGGCTCTAGCACAAGCCTAAATGTTTACATTGCAATTTTATAGCTTTGACACGGGCCATCTGTGGGTATTTTATTCAGCGTAGACATACCCTCTGTGCCTCAATTCCCTGGCTTAAAAATGGAGATAACTGTACTTCCCTGTCTGAGGTGCTCAGTTACTATGGTACTGGGGCTATCTGAGTAACAGATTAAGATAGTTGATAAGAGATGGGTGAATCTACAGCGTGAGGGGCAACAGAAGTAAACATGCAGAACTACTATATAGAGAGAGATAGACAAGCTTGCATGCTTCATATCAAGGGTAAGATTAATTCCTGAGATTGTGATGTTGTTAGCTTTGAAACAATCTGGATTCTCCAATAACAGACAGGTATATTGAACAAATTAAAGCCATAGGTGTTAGAGTGGTATTAAGAGAAAACACAGAGCCTAGTTTTGTATCATCGAGTAGGATTTACTCTTGCAAGTAGTCCCAGTGAAGACTGCAGAATTAGTACCATAGAAGGCAATTCAGAATGCAAAAGCAGGTGAAACCTTTTTATTCTCTGTTTCAACCTACATATCAAGAAAAATCAAGAAATGTCCAGGATTTTCTATAAGAGGGGGACAAAAGAGGGCAGTGCCAGAAAATTAAACCAGTGTAAAGCTTTTTGATCATTAGATGGATTTCACCAGCTGCCAGATGCGTTCTGTAAGGGTGTCTTTCACGATTCCAATGACCCACAAGGTGACTCTGGAATGTCAACAATGTCCCTAGCAGCTGTATAGTCTGGAACTATGACCCGAGCAGGACATGCGACAGTGCATATTATTAAATGATGGTGTTTCCACTTTACAATTCTTAACAGATTTTTAAACATATATTGTCATTTTGTGGTTATGATTAGATAAAGTGATAATTACTGCCATGAGTCAAATATGATAGGTCAGTTTCTCCTGCAAATATTGTCATCATAGCACATTTCTACCACAAACACATTTGTGTTTCATCTGCAAAAGGGTTTACAAACATTAACAAACCCAACCCTCATAATGACCCTGAGATCCATAGAATATCCATAGGATATTTTTATTTCTGAAGCCTGAAAAATATGTTAGAATTAAGCAATATGTGCAAATACATACACTATGATCCTGCAATCCTTTAGGCAGATCAAACATTGATTGAAATTAAAAGGAGCTTGTCTAAAGACTGCAGGGTTGGGCCAATGCAGGATTAGGCTGACAGCATATATAAATACACAACTCAGTTCTCTCTACACTCTCCCTCAAAACTACTTCAAGTATTCAAGAGAAGTTTCTTGCTGGAACAAGACTTAAAACAGAATGATTCTACACAAAGAAATATACTTTGCCAGCATCTCCTTTTGTGTTGCTGATTCCTGCAGATATTTCTGTTACCAGGCACTGCAGGAGAAAGCTCTTAATCCTGTGCTTATGACCTCACAGGGTTTTGCTATGATAATGCCCACTTTAGTATCATAAATTGAGCATTTTGAATTCAACAAAGACTGAAGCAGAGGGAGAACACAGTTAGTGAGAGATGGCCTTCCTTTCAACAGAAATGTTTGTTAAGCAAGCAAGAAAAGAATATGAAATGCATGTGAAAGGTGAATGGTTTTTGGCTTCGGAGTCATACTATTTGGAAACTTCTCAAGTAACAAGGGCATACTGTATTTAACTGTAGAGCCTTATATCATTTAATCATTTAAAAGGGGGGAAATTAACAAATAAACACTAGAGGGGGCTGCTGTTCTATTTAAGCAGCTTCTTGGCTTTACTGTTTTCAGCATAAATTGTTATGCATTGAAGTGTGACAAGTATGAGCACACAGCTCAGCTGTCTAATACTGAAATAATGGAACAATACTCAAAAACAATATCAGGGAGCAAGGACCAAAATCAAGAATTCTGCACCAGGAGTGAATAATACATTTTACAACTACACACTGTTTAATAAACCCTTTAAAATACTCAAAGGGGAAAACAGAATATCAACTGGGGGAGATAAAAGATTTTTGTCATTTTATAACCCATTAACAGAAATTCTCATTGACTTCAGTGGAAGCTAGATTTACCCCAGAGAATACATGAAGCAAAAAAGAGAGACACCTGAAAGAGGATGAGCAGAAAATGTCTCTTTATTGAATACTCCAGCTAAAAAATGTAATGATTTGGCTTCCTGGTATTGACATAGTTCTTAATCAAGACTGTATAGTAGGTTGTAAGGGAATATGAACTCAGTATAAATATAGATTTTATAAAAATAATAACAGAATTTAGGTGTTGAATAAATTAGTGAGCCACAGATAAGAGAGCTAAGAGGCATCAGGCTAGATTCATAAGAGCGTGTAAAGAGAGTATAAACTGGCATAATTTACACCTTCTGGATCTTCAGATATACAAACAACACTTATTTAGACAGTCTAAGGCCAGGTCTACACGACGCGTGAAAATCGATT
Organism: Chelonoidis abingdonii; assembly: GCF_003597395.2. NCBI lineage: Eukaryota > Metazoa > Chordata > Testudines > Testudinidae > Chelonoidis > Chelonoidis abingdonii. The sequence continues at coordinate 57,720,119 of NC_133771.1, read as the reverse complement.
TTAGATACGCAATTTCAGCTACGAGAATAGCGTAGCTGAAATCGATTATCTAAAATCGATCTACTCATCTGTCTTCACCGCGCGGGATCGATGTGCGCGGCTCGCCATGTCGATTCCGGAACTCCGTTGGTTTTGGTGGAGTTCCGGAATCGATGTAAGCGCACTCAGGGATCGATATATCACGTCTAGATGAGACGCGATATATCGATCCCCGAGCAATCGATTGTAATGCGCCGATACGGCGCATCGTATAGACGTGGCCTAACACTCACATCGCTTACCAGTGTACAACTTATAGTCTGTATACATCATTTTAATTTGGTCCCGCTAGTCTATTACCCTGTACTACTTTAGGAGTGTCTTCTACACCAACCCCCCTAAAGGTTTTATCGAGTCTAGTCTTCAGTGTTGCTGGCTCAGAACTTTTGCCCTTTTAATATTTTAACAGTTGAAAATGTTTTCTTACTATCAAATTTAAATGTTCCTACTTTAATTTCATATACTCAATCTGTGTTTTAGCCACTTTAAATAATTATTCATTTTTATCTTATTCTTTCTGAAGTACTTATGGGTGGTGATCTCATATCTCTCTTCTCATTTTTCCTGTAGAGTCCAGGCTTTACATGTTGAGCTCCCTTAAGCTCTTCATAAATTATAGCTGCTAATCTTCTGATAGCAAACTTATGGGCATGTGTGCTAACTGTGCTGTGCCCTGGACTGTGGAGAGGCAAGGCCAAAAGTAGGGGGAGCCAATGTGTCCATGTGAATGAAGCAGCTACCTCCATTTAATGTTCAGCATAGGAAGGGCCAATGGAAGAGCAAGACAGCAGACTGAGATAGATTGAATGGGAAGAGAAATGACAGAAGCAAAAAAGGGAAGGAGCAACAGAGTAGAAAAGAAAGAAGGAATTAAAAAAGTACCCTATAGCCTTGTCTGTTCACAAAAGTAGTACCTCTATAGATATTTTAGTACAATCTCTAATGTGGAATTAGTTGTACCAGTATAGTTAAAGTGGTACAATCATCTTATTGTGGATGCAGTTATATTGGTGTACATGTGTTTATATTGATACTGTTATTCCCATATGGAAGGGGAATAAACTATACCACATTAATATAATGTGGTAAACTAAGTCCACCTTAGAGATTGTACTACGATAACTAGATATGTAAAACATGATAATCCTACCTAACGTTATATGGATACAAAAAATGTGGACAGACAAGGCCTAAGATTGACACCTGTTATCTTGATATTTAAACAGATCATGTTTGGCATTTGTGTTCAATAGGGTTCCACATCACTACTTTATCGTTCCATTATCCTTGTTTGGATTCCCTCCAGTGTACAATATCTCTATCACAAGGAAGCACAAACTGTACACAGGACTCCAAGTGAGGCTTCAGGATGGCTGTATGAAGATGAATTAATATCTACTTATTTTTACATACAATGAATGAACCACCATCTGTTTTGCTTTCTGAAAATATTTTGTTAGAAAAAATTAAAGAAATTGGCAGTGACAGAATGTGTGATCTTTTGTTTCTTCTTAGATAAGTGCAGGAACCATCTATTCCAATTTACTCACCTACCCCTGACAGCTTCCCTTCACTATGTCCAGCAACAACATTTCTAGAAATAAGGATTCTGAAATATGGATTGATGGATATCACCTATTCCAGTGAAGGCTGAAAACTGTCAAAATGTGGTTTGGAACTGAGAATATTACTAATGTTCAACCAGCACAAAATTTGATGATAACAACGACACTTTTGTTTAATCCTAACCATTAGTATAGACCAGGGATTCTCAGACTATGGCTCAGATGTAACCTTTTGTTCACAGTCCTCCCTGATGAGTCACAGAATGGAACATTATGAAAACTGTGAAGTAGGGCAACAGGCAGTGGTCCAATGGTGGATTTATATTTTATGGAGAGATCCACAGGATGAAACAGTTGAAGGACTGCTTGCAGATAGTGAGTTTCACGAGACAAATACACTTTAAGAAAAGAACCTTTCAACTTGTTGACTGTAAGTTTACCTTATTAAGAAGTACACATCTAGCTCTTAACACCTTTCATGCGTTTGTGTATGATGGCATTTTTACAATATAGTAAATAGTATACAATGTCACAGCTCTTATCAAATCTTATTCTCTCAAAGATCACATTCGTTATTGCCCAGAGAAGCCCTGAAGCAAGACAAACCCAAGTCTGAGCTCCAATTCCAAATCATGTATCTCTAATAAAACCCAAACTCTCAGATCTGAGCTAAAACCTTTAGTGCTGCATATTATAAATCCTTACATATAGTTTTGTATTTCTTAATCTTTTTAATTCTTCTGTAAACTCATTTGATCTACAGTTGAGTGCTCAGTCCAGTATTGGGTATAATCCTCTACATCATTCAGTTGGCAAGCTCATCACACAGTCCTTCATCTTTGAAGTTATCCCTCTGAGAAAGAAATTATCTGATCTTAAACACAGCATCATTCATTTGGTAAACTGAATGAATGCACAATATCCATAGTTAGCATTTTCAGTCAGCCCCTCTCTGAACTGTTAGACAGCAGTGTGAGATCTTGTTTTTTTCTTTTTATCTTCTCTTATTTGGGATCCAATTCTTTACCTTTGTTCTATCAAAAGGTTGGGAGTTGTAACTGCCTGATATTGCAGAGAGAACAAAGACCCATTGTATTAATTTAAAGCTATCCTCAGGTAAGCTGCTACAAAAATGCTAACAAAGTATACAGCAGTTCTTGACTGAACTGAGAATTTCCCACTTTCCTTGCTGGTTACTCACCGGAGGTCCTGGTGATCCTGGTTTACCAGGGAGTCCTGGTTTACCTCGCCTTCCCTGGAAACAACAACAAAAAAAACAGACATTCATAAATATTACATCTGAGGATTGATTTGGAATAAAATAATCTGTAAAAGCAAGATTGTTTGTACTGTTTATTAACAAAAAGATCAAAAGCCATCCAAAGCGGAAATACTTTTTACCATTTATTGCAGCATCAATAAGAACTTATTGCCTCAGAAAAGTTCTTAATAACTATGGGAAACAATGTATCTGCACCACAATAATTTTTACTGGCACATTTTTCCAGCTAGGTTTCAAGAGTGAAAGCATATTGGTAGGGAAGTAATATATAACAAACCCATTATCTTGACAATGTCCAAATAAATTACATTTTATTTGATCGCTCAATGGCCTGGGATGTAAAACTATAATGCAGCTGTCACCATAAGCCATATAATAATTGTACAGGTTGAACATAACCAATTTAACATACACCCAGCACCCTATTTCTCAAAGGTGATTTTCTGCGGTGTCACTAGTGAACTGAAATATGTGTCTTACTTATTGATCTCCATTACTTAAGTCATTTGTCACCTACTCAGATTCACAAACAGCTAAACCTCGATTTCAAGAGCTAAGCAGTTATACAGGAACCCAAGACCAGAAGAGAGTGGACTAAAATCTTTGAGCAGTCATACGTCTACTGGTATCGTTTAAAAGTTTATGTATTTCACATATGGTCTTGAATTGTTATGCTAACACACCATTACTTAGCTTATAATCAAAGGTTTCTTTATGGCTGATGGAAAGGAAAACCTTTGCTGATTCAAGTCAAACTGATAACATTTAATTAGAGATATTTTTGAGGTTTCATTCCTTGGGGTTTCTTCCTCCATAGTCCTATGTTACTAACAAGCTAAGAATGTTGTGATTGAAACTGAAATCATGTCAATGACCCATTAAGATTAATCTCAGTTTGATGTGTTTTTCTAAACTCCTTTAGAACCATTAAGATTTATGCTATGAATATGGAATGGCAATAGTGTAGATTTTGTATTATTGATCCTTCATATGGAAAGAGTTTAGTTATGTTTCAAGCATTTTTCTCTGTACACATTTCTGAGCTGGAGCCATTGCAGTGTAAACTGTGAATGAGTATTAAGACCAGTATGAATTTCAATAGTATTTATCCATAACACCAAAACTTAACAGTGAAATTTTTTTCTATTTGCAATAGACACTAACTAACCTCAATATTTCACCTATATATATATGATATGTTCTTATTATTGGTAACTTTTTATTCTGAAACACAAAGAACCATATGCTGCTTTCTGATACACATCCACCTTTCAGTGACTTCAGCAAGGTTACTGCAGACATATATGAAGGCAAAAAAGGGCTCAGAATTATTATTTAATTCACAGGAGTTCAAAAACTAAGGCCACCAATGCCTTTCCTTGCATTCTGTAAATACACCTGTGTCATAAATAGATAGCTAAGGGTTAATGTTTCTTTTACCTGTAAAGGGTTAACAAAGGGAACCAAACACCTGACAAGAGGACCAATCAG
>NC_133771.1:57705773-57715641 GCF_003597395.2 Chelonoidis abingdonii | reverse complement strand
GACGCTAAGGTCCAGATTTGGGAGAAAGGCTTACGATAACCTGCAATAATTTAGCCAAATGCTGCCTCAAAATCAATGGGGATGCATAGGAGAAATTAAGGAAGAAGTTAACCAAACAGAAGTTTTTTTCAGAGTGTTGCATTCCTGTGTCTTACAAAGGCTACGTCAATTTTTAGAGGGTGAGGAGTGAGAGGGGATACAGCACTTGATTTGCAAAAATGCTCCCTGTTTATGCAGTTAGTACCTCTGTGTATAAAATATGCATTTGTGCCTGTAAATGCCAATCACACAAATACCTAACTAAGGCCTGATCAAGTCAAGGGAGTATTTCTACTGACTTCAATAGACAGAGGGCAGCCTCTGAGTAAACAAATGCAGTAATTCTGTTTTTGACAAACAAGACTAAAAATGAAACAACTTACAAGCTTAAATCTTGATTGTAAAATTTAAAATTGTAGCATTTCTTAGACACAATAACTGCTGACAACTAATGTCAAGTTGCTATGGCAAAAATACACATATTTGTGGCCATAAAACCCATTTTTGCCTCTGGATATGGGGTAAATATACATGCAAAAAGGTATAAGTTAACAATTTACAAATGCATCCAATTTATTTGCAAGTACCTGATTTAGCCAGACAATATTTGATTTGTGCATGCCATTTTGTGTGTGTACATACAAATGTGGTTTTTTTGCAGGAGCAAAATAGGAACATTATTCCGAAAACGTTCAAAAATTTTCAAGATGAAAATCCTTGTAGATTCTGAATGAGTGTCACAAATTGACATTGCTAGAATATCACATAACTGAATAGATTATTTAAATACATGATAAATGATATATAGAGATGGGCCTGAGAAGCAGCATTTGGATTTGGGTCCAGATCTAAAACTTTCCTAAAATTTCAAAAGTGTTTGGACCTGAAAGTTTTCCTTTGACCCTTCACAGATGATGTTAGGGACTAGGTTCCAATCTGGTTCCATACTTTCTGAAAGTTCAGGTGTGTAGAGGTCTGTGGTTTTGTTTGGGCTTATCTCTACTTTACAACTGTAAATATAAGACAGTGTTTATCAGCTTAATTTGAAAAACAGTAATCATATGTATCCCCAATAATGTAGACAGAAATATGATGTCCTAAATACAAAATAACCATATAATGGATCATTTTTTTGAAATAGCTCTTCTGAGTTATTAGGACCAACATACTGTCAACTTCTTTAAAGCATGTCCCTGTTCCTGGCTGTACGTATTTAGGGTGTATTGAGGATGACACTTAGAACAGTCTAAACAAAGTATCAAGGAAGTGTTAAAGGAAAGAAGGCAGGGTTTTGATTGACATACACAACTGTGAATGGAGTGTTAATTACATAGGAAAAACCAGAATATTCTGGGAGCTAAATGTTTCTTTTTTTTACATATGAGCTGAAATATAATTTATGATGGATGTTGCAAAATTAAAGCAAGAGCAGGTGGCAAACCTTTTTGAAATCATTTACATGAAAAAAATCAGAAAGCAAAATAGCTTTTTCGGTTCTGTTTTTGCTTTGCCATTCATTAGTCACTGCCCATTGAGACCAACAGTATACTTTCTCCTACTCTATATTCTACAATTAGTTTAACAGACAATGGTTTATGTCAAGTGTACAAGAGACTATATGGCTACAAGAACATCTGCAGTACACTCAACATTAAAGGACCGGAAGGAGATGAACATATTAATAAGAGGGGAAATATTCTAGGAATGCAAGGTTTATGTTTGTCAAGTGCTTGTTTCCTTTTATAACGGATTTTTTTTAAAATTTGTTTTCTTTACAGAATTCGTAAAAGTGAACACATCCGTTCATTAATGTGAAACATTTTAATCAAATTGGGGTTTTTTTAAATAAACAATGTGCAATAAAAACAGTGAATTTTATAACTGCTCTCAGCTCAGAAGAACTATGAACATAGAGAATCTTTAAGACACTAAGACTACTAAAATAATGCAATAATATTAAGTCACTCATAATGTACTCACGCCACTGCTTTACAAAAATATTTTCAGAATTTATTTCTGAAATGAAGAAGTAGCCATTCCTGAGGGCATAAAAATCAGTCTCCCCCTGCCTCTCCAACAGATTCAAGACTTTTCTTAAAACTGTTATACTGTTATAATTGATCTATAATTGTTGTTTAAATCCTTCTATGACCATCTGAAAGCCTAAGCAATATCTGGGGGAAAAGAATAATTATAGAAAGATAGCTCTTTTATTGATTTAAGATACTTTAAAAAAATACAAGCTTTTCCCCAAGCCCTGGGTAAGTCTTCCCCAGGATCAGGCCAGAATTAGATTGTGACTCAATCATAATCTGTTTCCTAGTCCCTCTTTCACTCCAGAAGGGAGAAGCAAAGATCCCCTTGTGTGCTGTCTTGCTTACTATGTGGGTGGGAGTGCCAAGACCCCATCCACTTCTCACCTACCCATGTGCAAGAAGGAATTAGCAGCCATAGGGAATCTTAGCTCCTCCCTGCAGTACTGGTCACAATACAGATTGTTGGCACAAAGGAGTAAAAGGTTGCTTTTTGCCCCCTAACTTCCCTGCATGGAGGCACCAGACAGACTATATCTGGGCTCACAATAAAAAATTGCTTAGCACAACACTCCATATACCCATCGTTATTTAGCAACTGTTACATTTAGAGTGAAATTCACGATTTTCACTGAGTAGTTAAACTCACAAGAGTGTTAATATCTGGATTATGGAATTGCTCATATGAGAAAATAAGAAAAATCATCATAAACTTGCTCTTCCTAACTAAAATGAAATATCCAATATTCTGTAAGCTAAATTAGAAGAAAGGAAGGTATGACACTAACTGACTACATACCACTATCCAGATCAATCTCCATTAAATAATATAAAATAATACACACATAATTGTAACTGAAATTATTGCTGGCATGTTGTTGGTACTGGCATATATTTTTGCTAGTAATTCAATGTAGTGAACATTATCTATGAAGTAACTATGTAAAGTTTACGTCCTTACCTCCCTTTATTCATGGAATGCCTTCCCTGGAATAATTTGCATTTCACTTCCTTCTCTCATTTCACTTTTGCTGCCAATTGATCAGCCAACTAGTGATTGGTAGGTCACAGGCAAAAGGAAAAAAAAAAACACACCAAAAAACCAACCAACCAACATGTTATTTGCTTCATAACTCTCAGGTTGTGCACACAGCAAGAGAATGTACCCCGTGAACTTATTTTACTCTTGAGCTTGTTCCTCTAGCTTGTCAAAGCTGTCAAGTTTTGTCTTAAATCAGAATGTAAACTCTTCAGAGCAGACTGTGCGTGTCTTTCCATGTGTTTGTATAGTGCCCAACACAGCTAGGCTCCAATTCTGATTGGACTGGGGCCTTTAGGCACTACTGCAATACTAATAAATACTAAAAACATTAATCTCTATTGTAGCTCTCTACTGTATCATAATATAATCTATTCAACTTTAAGAACAGAATTCTTCAGGAGAAATGCAAGTAACGTTAGTGTCTAGAATAAGCTGCAGGATTATTAAATATTTTAAGATATAAACAAGTAGCATTATGCAGGGAATCCTACAAGCCTTATGAAAGGGAATTAATAATGTAAGGATCCCATACTCAAGTGTGAGAGGGAAAATGTACTTGAAACATGTCAGGATGAATTTTCAAGGGAAAGGGCTAATTAGCAGTGTTTTAAAGCATATGTCATCACATTTTGAAAACAAGAACTAGTGTCTATGGAGAGAGTAGGCAGTTGGGTTTTAAAGACTCAACTACGCTAGCTAATATATATGATTAATGAGTGATACGTCAAATGGCTGGCCTACCTAAAGTAAGACACCTTGAAAAAAAAAGTTTGTAAGTATACAATTTTTTAGAAAGAGATTGCTTGTAAGGCCAAATTCAACATATAAGAGGATAAGAATGACCATACTGCATCAGACCAATGGTTCATCTAGCCCAGTATCCTGTCTTTAACAGTGGCCAGTGCCTTATGCTTCTGGCAGTTGGAGCTTTAGGGACACCCAAAGCATGAGGTTGCATCCCTGACCACCTTGCCTTTTACCCAATGATGAACCTATCCTCTGAATTTATCTAATTATTTTTGAACTCATTTACACCTTTTGCCTTCACATCCCACAGCAATGAGTTCCACAGGTTGACTGCACTGTGTGAAGTAGTACTTTCTTTTGTTTGTTTTAAAAAAAATGCTGCCTATTAATTTTGTTGGGTGACCCCTGGTTTGTGGGTTATGTGAAGGGGTAAATAGCATTTCCCTATTCATGTTCTACACACCATTCATGATTTTTAGACCTCTGTCATATTCCCCCTTAGTCATCTCTTTTCTAAAATGCACAATCCCAGTCTTTTTAATCTCTCCTTAAATGGAAGCTGTTCCACCCAGTTACTCATTTTTTGTTGCTCTTCTCTGCACCTTTCCAAATCCTAATACATCTTTTCTGAGATGGGGCAACCAAAACTCCATACAGATTTATATAGTGGCATTATGATATTTTCTATTTTATTATCTATCCCTTTCCTAATGGTTCCTGACATTCTGTTAGCTTTTTTAACTGCCGCACCACATCGAGATGTTTTCAGAGAACTATCCATGAAGACTCCAAGATCTTTTTCTTGAGTGATACCAGCTAATTTAGACCCCATGATTTTGTATGTATAGTTGGGATTATGTTTTCCAATGTGCATTACTTTGCACTTATCTACATTGAAGTACATCTGCTACTTTCATGCCCAGTCACCCGGTTTTCTAGTTTTCTAGTGGGATTCCAGAGGGATTGGCACCAGGCCCAGAGCAATTCAACATTTACATCAGCCCTATGGGAGAACCACATGGGGAAGGGGTGGTCAATGCGCTTCCATAGGATAGAATGTTTGTTCTTTCAATCTGTTTTTTAATACACCTAGAAATTACATTAACAAAACTATTTTAAAAGAATATTCAGGTAGCAAAGTCAAGCATTCAGAAGCTGGAAACTGGCTGAATTAAGGCTGCTTGTGCAACCTTAATTCAGCCCCTTTGCACATATGCATTATTGATACAGTCCTTGTTACACAATTATGTACTATGTATTCTACAGGACTGCTTCCTCATTCAGTGTACAGGAGGGACAGTGAATGAGACAGAGGGTTACAAAAAGAAAACAGATGTTCTTTTCTGTGATGATGGATAAGATTATTACAATGCATATACACTAAGGCATTGAATGCAGTCTACACAATCAATTTTAATTGTATTTCCTAGCTTTTTTTGTATGCAATTTAAATTGTAAGCTCTTCAGGAAAAGGACTGTTTCCTATTAGTGTATGGACAGAACCTAGCACGATGGTACCCCAATTTCAGTTGGAGCCTTCAGGCAAGTTGGAATGCTCATCTTAACCTTTGGAATGTCACCTCTCTGAAGCCTTTCAAATTAATCTCTCCCTAACAAACCTTGATGCCTCCTCATTTCTTGTATCCTTGAAGTCTCCAGAGGAAAGCAGAAAGGCCTGCTCCCTTTTCCAGTGTTTTCAGGATGGGAAAAGATGACAGGCCTGCTTCCCCTTTAGTGTCTTCAGGTGCTTCAATTTTCTCCCCCTGCAAACTTCTCTATTTCTCTTCCCCTTCAGTTCTGAATCATTCCTCTCTTTTTCTCCTCTAAGGCATCTCACCCCATCTTCTAAAGTTTTTGCTCTCAAGTTCTCACTTTCTTTCTCTGTCCATTTGAGATTTTTTAACTCATACTCTTTTCCTCATCATGGAGAATCTGTCTCTATTCCATGTCTTTCACACATGTGTATTGTGGCAACATTACTAATCTTTACCTCTGCTCCAGTTTCTCCTCTCAGTACTAACTCATTTCTCAAAGCAACTGTTCTGACATGCAAAGTAGCAGGAGAGCAAAGGAGGAGTGAAGCAAAGATTGAAGGTAAATGGAGTGGTTGATCCTCCTGCTCTGTCAGCAGGCAGGACAGTAGGCCACAGAAGGAGAAAAGCTACATGGTGTTCTTACCAACGTAGGGTAGAAGGAACAAGTTGCCAAAAGTGAGACGTTTGATTTCCTGCTTAAAGTTAGAATACTGGGGCTGTTGTCCGCTGTAAAACACCTTCAAGTTCTAGAGAGGTCAGTGAAGAAAGGCTTCAAAAGAGAAATACATCTTAAGCAAAAATGTGAAGGAAGAGTTTTGCTTGGTACACAAGAATTACCTCTCTCTTACTCGATATCACAACAGAATAATTCCACACCTCAAAAAACCACTCCATTTACGTTCAAGCAGCCTGCTTGCTCCTCCCAGCTCTGCAGCACCAAGACTCAAAAAGCACCAGTGAGGCCTGCTGCCACTTCGCCTCAGGCTGGAGTTGAGACCTACTCTATACAATTATTAGAATTATTTTTTTATTTATACAACAGTAATGCCCAGAATAGGCCCCCCTTGTGCTAGGCACTGTACAAACACACAGGAAGCAATACATGGAAGGTGAGGGAAAGGTATACAATAAAAAAATTGCGTATTAAAGCTGTAGGGGAACTTGACTCTGTTAGGAAAGCGAGAATTATTGTAAAAGCACAGCTCAGAATACAATACATGCCCAACTTGGGACCCCAGAATGACAGTATCTCATTATTATCTGTCTTGATATCCCATAATAAAATCTGAGTATATAGAAATTCACCCAGTATTGCTTCGCTAAGAGAAACCTCTCCCTACTGTTTTTAGAAGTTGTAAGTTACTTAAAAAATATAAACCAGAAAGCAATAACTGTCTGCAGGATTTGAAAAAAGTTAATGGAACTTTTTTATTATTTATTTTTTGTAATTTGTTCTAGAAAAAATATCCCTGATTATTTAAAATGAAATGACAAAGAAAGAAAATACACTGCTTGTTTTGAGCAAGGAAATCCATTACATGGTTGTTACATATGAAATTGAATACAAGTATTAAAGAGGGATAAGGAGGCTAAATTTGGGGAATACAATTAAGTATGTTATGAGTTTTTAGAAAAATGAAGAACTTGTTCCTGCAAAAACACTGTGATCATTTCAGCTTTTTGTTGTTTGGTTTGATTTATTGTCTACCGTATAGCCACACTAGAGGCTCTCTTACAAAACTACATTAGACATGCTTAAATTATATGCTTCTCAAAAATAAATGGAACTGTGCATCTCTTTTCATTTCACAATTAGTGACATAATTTCCTCAGAATTAGTAATGCTTCGTATCTTCACTTTTTTACTTCAAGATTTAGTTTCTATGGCAACCTCTGCATATTCAAAGAAATTCATCATGTTCAAATCATCAGGTACCAAAAAATGTAATAAAAGTAGGTAGCTGATACTACACAACAATTTACACACTAAGGCTGGGTAACTTTTTTTTCAAGTGATAAAGTTCTGCTGACTACTAGAAGCACCTCTCTTAGCATGTTGACTTGGATTTTTTTATAAGCATATTCAATTAGCATCTTTCAGACATTTCATACAATTCCAGAAAATAAATGACAGAAGTTAAAGGATGTGAACCAACATATAAAGATGTGAAGATTGCCAATAGCAATAAACATAAAAACCGTTTGTTTGGGGAAGATGGTATACTGGCATCATTTGCTTTATACCAATGATAACATGCTTCCCTGGAGTTTAGTACGCAATTTTGGTTGAACAGTTTTCAGAACAAAAATAAATTAAATCAGATAAGTCATTGGTAAGTAAAGAGCTTTGCAAAAAGAAATCCTGTTTTTCAGTCATGAAGATGACAATAAAAAGTAGCAATTAGCGCTGAATACTTCTTATTTCCCCAAAGGCTTTTCTTACCCTTGCTTTAACCCCTTTACAATCTGTTTCTACTGTGCCATTCACCATGGTATCACATGCCTTTTTAGTTGACTTTATGGACTGTAAGAGTATTAAATATATTATATGTATATATAATCATAGATATCTCCATCACCCATCGTACAACGAAAGTGAGGAATAGGATAACGTGGGGTACCAGCAAGAAGAAAAGTGAGAGAGAGGGAGGAAAAGCAAAAGGGAGAGAATGTATGTCTTGGAAAGAAAGTGATAAATGATGGGTATGATATAAATGAGGAGAGAAATTAGTTAATAAACGGAAGAAAGAAAATATGTGAATGAAGGAGCAAATGGAATGAGAAACTAGGCTCATAGGTTTTTAACTTGAATTCTGGCGGTAATTCATTCTTTTCATAGGAAAAAAGAATTAGAGGAAATACTGGTTAAGATCAGAAAGTTGAACTACAGCATGTCAAAACTAAATGAAAAAATATATTAGCCCAGGTTTGTAAAATTGAGTGTAAGTTCACTCAGAAGATTTGCACAACAAAAGGAGCTATTCAGCAAGCATGGTCTGTGCCTCAAGTTTGTAACACAATTGGAAACTTGGCCCCACAGCATGTGCTCTTCTCAGTCCAATTCCTGGGAGGTGATCACCACCTGAAACTCTTACTGATTTCAATGGAAGGCAATGCTCAGTATCTTACAGGATTGGACCTCTAAAACCTTTCTGGTCCTTTAGTGATGCCCTCCTATTTTCTTTTTCTACATTTTGCCCTATGCAAAGAATGTTTCCAAAATCTGTATTTCAAACTACTCCCCACACTTTATTCTAATCCCTCCAAAAAACCTCTAATTTCTCCTGTATCATCAAAAGGGAATTTTAAAAATCCACAAAAACATCCACCTAATTTAATAAACGATAAATAGGTGTGAATGCTTTCCTGCAGAACCACATGATATTTCAGTAAGCATTTGATATGGTTTCACACGGGGAATTATTAATTAAATTGGAAAAGATGGGGATCAATATGAAAATTGAAAGGTGGAAAGGAACTGGTTAAAGGAGAGGCTACAATGGGTCGTACTGAAAGGTGAACTGTCAGGTTGGAGGGAGGTTACTAGTGGAGTTCCTCAGAGATCGGTTTTGGGACCAATCTTATTTAATCTTTTTATTACTGACTTTGGCACAAAAAGTGGGAATGTGCAAATAAAGTTTGCGGATGACACAAAGCTGGGAGGTATTGTCAATACAGAGAATAACTGGAATATCATACAGGAAGATCTGGATGACCTTGTAAACTGGACTAAAAGTAATAGGATGAAATTTAATAGTGAAAAGTGAAAGGTAATGCCTTTAGGGAGTAATCACAAGAATTTTGGTCATAAGCTGAGGACGTGTCAGCTGGAAGTAACAGAGGAGGAGAAGGACCTCCGAGTGTTGGCTGATCACAGGATGACTGTGAGCCACCAATGTGATATGGCTATGAAAAAAGCTAATCTGGTCTTGAGATGCATCAGGTGAGGTATTTCCAGTAGAGATAAGGGGGTGTTAGTACCATTATACAAGGCACTGGTGAGACCTCATCTGGAATACTGTGTGCAGTTCTGGTCTACCATGTTTAAAAAGGATGAATTCAAACTGGAACAGGTACAAAGAAGAGCTACTAGGATGATCTGAGGAATGGAAAATCTGTCTTATGAAAGGAGACTCAAAGAGCTCAACTTGTTTAGCCTAACCAAAAGAAGGCTGAGGGGAGATATGATTCCCCTCTATAAATACATCAGAGGGATAAATACCAGGGAGGGAGAGAAATTATTTAAGCTCAGTACCAGTGTGAACACAAGAACAAATGGATATAAATTGGCCATCAGGAAGCTTAGACTTGAAATTAGATAAAGGTTTCTAACCATCAGAGGTGTGAAGTTCTAGAACAGTCTCCCAAGGGGAGTAGTGGAGGCAAAAGACATATCTGGCGTCAAGACTAAGCTTGATAAGTTTATGGAGGGGATGGTATGATGGGATAGCCTAATTTTGGCAATTAATTGA
>NC_133771.1:57679003-57703254 GCF_003597395.2 Chelonoidis abingdonii | reverse complement strand
GCACCTGGCATTGGCCACTGTTGATAGACAGATACTAGGCTAGATGGACCTTTGGTCTGACCCGGTACGGCTGTTCTTATATTCTTATATTATCATTTGAAGAGACTCTCTTTATTGTGTTTCTGTGCAATGCCTAGCATACTTTGATAACACAATATTATATATGACAATAATAATTATTAATTCTAGTTTTGCTGTACTGAGTTACTATTGAGAATTCACCTATTCTTTTCTTCACAAAACACGTGCAGTTTGCATATTTTAAGGACGTATACAAGGGTCAAAAATATGCTTGGGGCACAAATAAAGGACAAAATTGTAGTGTGATTTACTATATGAACATCCACCTCCCACTGACTTCAAAGAAACACTTATTTCAAAGGTTAGAATTTGATGATGTAATTATTGAAATCACGACTATGGAGCTAATAATGAATTAATGTTGTTGGTAATCTACTTTATAGCCAGGGGAAAAACCTTGCTGCCCACTTGAAAAGTATAATTTATAAATCCTACAGTACATTCACATTAACTGCCAGCATTCAGCATCACTAGAAACATGACCCCTCTAATTCAACAGCAAAAAGAACAAGAAAATTGCTCCATTTGATCAAAGTTCAGAAATAGAATTAATGTTAATATACAAGTGGCATCTCATCTGTCTGCTAAATTCTGAAAATATGCCCTATGTAGGTACTGTCTCCTCTGCCACAATGATTACTGAATAAGATGCCAATGTGGATACAATCCATGATCATTAAGAGCAGAGTGCACACTGGTTGTATCACTTTTTCTTTGGGCTAAATTATGGAGTCACCATGAGCTCAGAATAAGCACTTGAATGTAGTTTGAGGACCCAGAAGCAGACCAAGTACAAAATTGCTACACTCCAAATCACAGTTTGGTTCCTGATTTTCTGTTCCTCTGGGAGTTGTTACAGGCTTAGGGAGGGTTTAAATAAGGAGAGTCTTTTTGTTTTAGAAAAGATGACACAGCATGCTGGTCAGATGGGATTCTCCAATGATTCAAAGATCTAGTCAAGGAATTTCAGGGTTTTGCCTCCCTCATTCTGTACAATCTCATTATCTTGTAGTTCCCTAAATATATCCCACTTTTCTTCTTGGTTTCTGAAGAATTTTTTCACCCTTTAGAATCTGGAAATAGAGCTCCTGCTAACATTATGGCCAGTGGTGTTTTAGGAAGTATCCAGAAATAGGCCCTAGAACTCAAGGTATTTCATACATTCTCCAACAAGCATCTCTACTGCTTATTCTCCAGATATTTAGGAAACAAGAGACTGAAATTGCTCAGTGACTTCAGGAGCAAGAGTTCAGAGACACTTCCAGTCTGAATTTGATCAGACAGCAAAGTAATACAGTACTGTCAAGCCACCAAGCCAGTGCAGGATCCATATTTATAACTTGTATATTCACGTGTTTGGGCTCAAGTGATACCACAAAACTGTATCTATAATTTATCTTTTTGACATGGCAGTTAACAAATTATTTTAAATAATTTTATTGATTTCCCCTTGCTCTTCATATAAATAACTTGTAGTCATTATTTGTTTCAGTGCTATTGGTATCTTGTGTTAGTAAGCAATGATCACAAATGTGTCAAAAAGTATTTTAAGACTCACATACATGGGATAAAATTAAAATTGCACATCGCTGGTAAAGTCTAAGGGATTTATTTTTACTTGTGTATCATTCTTACTGTACATGCATGTATAATTTTTAATAAGGATATTTTACATGTGTGTAAAGATGTCTACTAATCATATTTCAATTTTAACAATAATGTATCCTCACTTCAGTGGAAAGAAAAAGTCATTTGTTCTTCTACCATATAGAATAATAAAAAAGAATGGTTAATCAATACAGTAGATGTGCACCTAAAGGATAGAGAGGGAAAAAGTGAAGGAACAAAGTGCACATAAAGAATTCAGTCAAAAAAGTAATATTTGTTTTACGAACTAAAAATGGAGGCTTTAGAAAATCAGTTTTGCTCCAAATACTTGGGCATCACTATTGTATTGACTGAAACCCAATGAGCTAAATTCTGCTGTTATCTATTTATTTTGTGTATAAACTGAATCATGTATTTGATATTGCTTTCATGCTGAAAATTTTGATATCATCTGAGATTGCAAAGCTCAATTTACCTGAACTATCAAAAAATACTGATTCTCTGATAATTTATTTATGTGCTGAATTCTTCTGTAGCTGACTCTGCCAATCTGTGCTGAACATTATTTAGCAAGAAGGCACTGAGGCAATGTCCCAGAAAATGTATGAGACAGTTCTTGTAAATTACTTACAGTGGGGTGAGAAACAAAAATTGAGTTCTGCACACTTGAATTAATAAACTCTTTCTTGGTTGGTGTTGGCTCCTTTCTCCATGCTTCAGTTAGGAGCTCAGATCTTCTGGAAAGATAAAAATAATTTTCCTTTGAAGTTATTCCTCTTTGCTCTACATTGTAGGCCACACTTTTCTCATATCTGTAGGTCTGTTCTGAGTAGAATCCTGGTGCCTTCACTCCTCTCTTCTATGGATTTTTTTCTTAGTAAACTTTTTTTATAGCCTGTCTGTATAATGTTACTGCCTTGATACTTGTATTTAGTAGGTGTCTCAGCTTCTCCTCCACACACACACACAAGTGTACAGGTCAAATTATGTTCTCTGTTACACAGGTGTAAATTTGGAGTAACTATATTAATTTAAATGGCGTTACTCTGGATTTACAGATGTGTAGTGTGACAAAGCTCCATGCCTGTATTGGTGGGTCTCGCACTTCCTGGCGGATACAGTGGCCTCAGAAGCTCGCTAAGGCCCTCAGTATGACCTCCCTTTCCCAGTATGGCGGCAAAGGTTACAGCTTATTCAGCTATTTTCATCACAGGCCGGTATCGGAGGTGAGAAGGTGGAATACCCACAGTCTCTGTTGCTCCTTAGAGCTCCATATGCTGAGTTTGGTCTCCTGCCTGGACCAAAGTTTGTTTCCCCTTGCAAAGGGATCTCTGTAGAACATGTGGAGGGGGAAATGGGGGAACTCGGGTGTACCCTCTACTCCAGGTTCCAGCCCAGGGACCCTAATGATAGCAGCTGTTAGCGGCTTCCCTCCTCCACTGACGTTGCTTTGATTCCCTGTGCTACTTCCCCATGCTCCCCTTTTCCAAGCTTCACCCTTACCTCAGGGTTCAGTAAAGCTTCCTCTCCTCCAGTTCCTTTCACCTGGACTCCGAGAGAGAGAGCTGGCAAGGAGAGCTTTTAAAGCAGTATCAGTGGGACCTTAACTGGTTCCAGCTGTCTCCATTAGCCTAACAGCCTTAATTGACTAAATTGGCATCAGGTGTCTTGACTGGCCTGGAGTAGCCCTTGTTTGGCTATCCAGGGAACAGGAACCTACTCGTTCTGAGGCTGATATACCTGTCTTCCACCACCCTCTTATATCCTTCTGGTCTGAGTCCGTCACAGTAGATTACTTATTTTCCAGACCAGAAGATTCCAATGCGGGGTATTGAAAGGCCCATAGTGATCCTGGGAGACCCAATGTACCCCTTACCCCCAAGGGCTCATGAAGCCTTACACTGGAAACCTGGACAGCAGCAAGGAGTGCTTCAACAATAGACTCAGGAGGTGCAGAATGACCATATAATGTGCATTTGCCAGATTAAAAGCTCACTGGCGCTGCCTTTATGGCAGGTTAGTCCTAACTAAGGATCATAGAATCATAGAATCTATGATTGAATGCGTGTAGGAGACAAATAAAGATTTATTATCCTTCAGAGAGTATGTTTTTATTAAATACTAATTAACACAGAGAACACGCTTGGTGTAAAGGGAGATAACAGTGAAGGGCAGTGTCCTGATGTAGGCTCTCATAGCTGTGTGCAACTCCAGCTATCATTCTGGAAGCTGTCCGAAGAGGTGGAGTGAATGAGGTACTGAGATGGGCCAGGAAGATGCAAGGAATCTGTGGAAGGAGTTTGGAGAGGGCATGATAAGCAGTTCTGTATCAGCTGCAGGGGCTGGGGGGCGACAAGCATGCATGTGTTTTGCTTGAAGTGCAACTAGGGACTTCAACATCTATGTTTGCTTCTGCATCACTTTTATCATCTGTTCCTGACCCATTACAATTTGCTCCTAGGTCTCCTTCTTGTCCGGTCTATTTTATAATTTTCAGTAACAGTCTGTCTCCATGCCTGTTATTCTTGTTTTTCGGCATATGAGGACTGGAGCACTTCTTGAAACATGTCCTTCTTGCTCCTCCTCATCACTTCCTTATCTGGTGGAGGTGATCCACCGGTTTGTAGGAAGTTCTCCTGAAGGCCACATCTGCAGAAGCACAGAAAACAATAAACAGAAGCATAATTTTGAGTGCACTCAAAGCATCGAATCATTATAGTAAAATACACCTCTTTTAAAATAGGAGCCAGTTTCTCATTGTCTTTTGGCAAGCACACAGCTCGACGAACAACCCAAACATGGTGAGTTCAGGACAGGGCCGGAGAGTCACTCAAGATGGGTCAAAAGGTCTAGGTGGCCTTCTGAGGGGATCACTGCAAGCAACTAGGGACAAAATTGTAAATTCTGCCACCATTTTTCATGGGATCATTGAAGCTCATATCTCACTCCTGAGGGTAAGCAAGGATGTAAGGGTGGACTCCTGCATGTGTGTGGCATCAGACCAGGTCCCTATACTGCATGTCTCTGTGCTGCTTTGGTCCCGGCACAAGTGATTGCCTATTGCTGTGGAAAAGTTTCCTACAATGGGGAAAGGAACAAAGCAGCTCTACCAAGAAACCTTTGGCAGAGAATTGGGAAGTACCTCCAGGAAAGCTTCCTAGAGATATCTCTGGAGGATTTCTTTGAAATCTCAGTGTTCATTAACACACTTTTCCACAGGGCCCCTACTGCGTAGTTGCATAGGGGAATGTGAAGCAGATGAAAACACAGCTAGTTGTGTACATTTCTATTCCTTAGCCCACTTCCAGTGTATAACAAAGCAAAGGACAGCTCTACCTCGTGTAACCGAGCAGCATCAACTCAAAAAGATCACTTACCAGAGCTTCCCTCTCCAGCATTGTGACTTCTGGGACTGGCTTGAACAGTACTGGGTCAAGAAGAGCGTTACCTGTCCCATCTCATCCTCCAGCTTGACTTCCTCATCCACCACTTTGTCCTAGAGGTTGAGTCTGCTATCTCCAGTCCCACTGAAGCATCAGCAGGGCTCTTGGAAGCAGAGGTGGGGTCACCACCAAGGACGGTGTCCAGCTCCTTGTAAAAGCAGCAGGACTTTGGTGCAGCACCAGAGCCACGGTTTGCTCCCTTGCTTTCTGGTATACCAGCCTCAGCTCCTTTAGATTCGCATGACACTGATGCATGTCCTGTTTGTAGCCCTTATCCAAGATGCCACAAGAAATCTGTCCATAGGTATCAAAGTTTCTACGGCTGGAGCAGAGCTGGGACTGCCCAGCCTCTTCTCCCCACAGAGCCAACAACTCACATGTACTCCAAGCAGGGAAGCATTTGCTGCATGAAGCCACCATGGTCAGCTGGGAAAATGTGATGTGAGGTTTCCATGCGGAGCAATCAGGAAATGGCCTTTAAAGGGGGAGGGGTCGATGCCTGTGTACCTGGGTGCAGGGCAGCGAAGTTCAAACTGCTGACCAACAGCAGTCAGAATGGGCTTTGTGGGACATCTCCTGGAGACCATTTTACAGTCACATAACCAAGCGCAGTGTCTACACTGACACTCTGTCGATATAACTTTGCTGCAAAAAGCTCAACGCATCTTGTCTACGTTGTTTTATTTTGTTGGAAAAGCAGGAGAGTTTTGTTGGCAGCAGGAGCATTGTAGTGTGTACACCTCCACTGTTTTGTTGACAACAGCTGATTTTTGTCAACAAAACTCTGTAATGTAGACAAGACCTTATACTATGGTTCTGAGCTCCAGAGGAAAGCTCATGAGGAAATAAATAATTCTGTATTAAGTGCAAGGTTTTGATGGTGTGTAATAAATGAAGCACAGGGTCACATAATGAGTGATGAAATAAAAAGAAATATTGAATAACCACTGCTTTGTCCTTCCTGTGCACTGAAAGAGGCAGATGTCTCATTAAAAATAGTATGTGACACAATAATTAAAAAGTGCATCAAAAATCCATATGCAGGAAGAGGATGGAGTTAGGTTGCATCCACAACCTTAATTCTGTCATTTTACAACTCTTGAGCATTTGATTTTGCAATCTTAATATCCTTTTAACATAGTTTTTGTTTGTTCGTCACTATGTAATATCATATATAGAGGATGTGCAACCTGACTGAGGCCTTCCATGCACCGGTTTTTTTAGCATTCAGGTAGCTATGCTGGTGTAACTGCACTGGTGCAGACCCCAGATTTGCAACTGCTGATTTACACCAGTACACCATATCTATTACTACATGCACCCACAATGATGCACCTATATTCGTGTAACTATAACAGTGGCTAAAAGTCTCAGTGTTGATAAGGCCTGAGTTATTGTGGCTATTAAAACCTTAATGTCTTCATTTCCAGATTTTTAGTGTATTTAAATTAAGCTACCATGATAATGCATGATTATTAATTAATTAATTGTTATTATAATGGGTGGTGCAGGGCAAGAAAGAATTGTCATTCATCCTATAATAATATGAAGCGTATGAGAGAGGGCATAGTCCAAACCTCTGTTGTTTCTGCTGTTTGGCTGGAGAGAGTTGTCAGAATGGCTGTGATAGTAGAGGAAGAAGCACTTCTGTTTATACTGTATTGTCTGTATTCTACTAACTGGAAAAGACATCAGCTTGATGTTATGTATGAAATACAAGTGGCTAAGGGAAATCTATCTTCTCACTAAACTTCCCTGCTTAACAAAAAGAATACAGCTACAATTCATTTTTCTAGCAGTAGACATAATGTTACAGTCCTAGCCTAAAAGCAGCACCACGAAATAACTACATTTTAAAAGTTCAGATAACCACCAATGTCTGTCTTTCACATTATTGGATATAAGGGACAAATAAGTGTTAGTATTCTGGCTGTTTTGCAGACCTGAGACTCCACAGAAAAACTTCCTATTTAGAGCATGTAAAAAAAAATGGACAAGCAAGGCCTTTTCCATATCTCACATATTTAACTGCATAACAGTAAGAGTTAGAACATTCCCACACTCATCACTATGTACCAGGATCAGGCCTGTGAATAGTTCCACCGAAGTAAGTGGGACTGCTTTCCTGAAAAGGAATACTCCTTTGTGTCAAGGCTGCAGCATCACATCTTTAGCAATCAGCATTATGTCATTCATGAAAGATTGTACACAAAGGATCCAATATGTAAGCTACTCAACACCTTGATTCCCATTAAATTCTCTGAAAAATGAGTGCCTCAATGCCCTGTAGGACTGGGCCAAAATTAATTGTGAATGAACAAACTTCAGAAGGGCACACTAGTTTTGTTTGCTAAGAAATCTGACTTTGAGATAAATATCTTTAAAGTTCATGTTTATCCAAACTTTGGTCTAAAATTGGTCTGACAATCTCATGAGAACAAACTCTCTCTTGAGTTTTCCAATACTTTCCAGTTCAGGATGGCTCATAAATACTATGACATCAGCATCCGTCTTTGTATTTTACTACTTCTGCTGGTACAAGAGGAAGCCAAGAAATGCAGAGGCACAAGAAAATGAGTAAAAAAACCCAGTTAACCCAACATTTCTATTAATTTCGCAAATGGGTCTAGATTCATTTCAAGTTTTGAGCACGTCTTGGCTGCTTCTTATTTCTTCCTAACCGTTATCCATTCCTTGTACAGATATTATCAACTATGACATGCACATATCAAAACTATAATAAAACCTGACCATCGGCCCTAGCTTTGAGCAGTATCAATATTTAGCATAAAAATGACATGCTGACGTATGATATGTGCACTAGGATACATTTCATTCCCACAACAGAACTGAAAGTTGAGATCAATTTTTATTATTTTTCCAGTTTAAATTACACCAGATGCACTTTACACAAACTACAATTCTGCATCTGTGCTGCCAGTCATTAAAACATTTAAGATTGTTTAACTGTTAAATCTCATTCAAACGAAGACAAAACTCAAATTTCAAAGCTCAGTTTGAGGAGACTGCTTCATACTCAGCTGCTATCTCTAAGTCTTATTTTTATTGGTGCTCAGCAAGAACACACCAATGTCAGTTCACACACTTGCCAGTTGTTCACAAAGTTTACTCACCCTCTGACCTTCTTTCCCTGGTGGACCTGGAGGACCTTCCAGCCCTGGCAAACCCTGGAAATACAAACATTCAAGAATGTAACATTTCAAGATGATCTTGGCTTAATTTGACTCAGCCTGTAACAAACCATACTTGTAATCAAAGGAAACTTAAAATGTTCATTACTGATAGAGATCACCTTATGTTCAGGACTACATTATGTTCACGTGTCAAAAAAGTAACACTTTTTACTGATGATCGTAATACCAGCATAACCATATTGTGCCATATAAAAGCCAATGGCTCAGAATAATTATTGGGTTTTGACACAGTATTGTTTTAAATATAGTTATAAAGGGTTTAACTATGATTTGTATCTGTACTACCATATATCTTGTAAATTCAGCATGCCACATACAAATTAGCTGGCTTCATTAAACTAGGGGGTCGCACACTCTGTAGCTTGTGTAGGCTGAGCTTACTGCACAGTAGGGGCTCCTTGCATTCCTCCATTCCCCTCCCCCATGAATTATCTGGGTGCCACTTTCCCATCCCACTCTAGGATCCCCCATCTTTCCTCACACACCAACAGCTCTGATTGTATCTCCATTCCCACTTCTCTCATGCCCTTCATTTGCCCATTTCCCCTCCATACCAGGGTTCTCCAATCTCCTCTCCACCATGGTGTGACATTTTCTCAGGGTGCCCAGGACTCTGAGTCACGGCAGTAACCTCCTTCCTCAAGTAGAGAAAGACTTGCTAGTGCTAAACTGGGTGTCAGCTCTCCGATACCCTCAGTCTGCTAGCCATTCAAACAATTTCCTCAGGGCTCTACTAGCCTTTACTTTGCCTTGCAGGATGACACTTGGTGTACCCTAGTCTCCAAGCTCCTCTAAAGCATCCCCCCTGTAATGTCCGGCCCTGTCTCTAGGCAATCACAGAATTTCCAGGTCAGTTGTCCCCAGAGAGACAGTGTACACAAAGTTTGACAGGCACAACCCAGGATCAGGTCCTTTATTACATTACAGCACTGAAATATATTTATAGTGAAACAATCATAAGTTTATTATCAAAGGTTACGTTTATGAGATAGTGAACAAGTGGAAACAGAAATGATTACATATAAAACAAAAGCATTACATGCTTCTTAGAGCCCAAACTTAACTTTAAGAGGCTAAAATCCTTGTCTGAAGTAGTTTTTCACCTAAAGCAAACTCCAAGCACCCACCAGGTTGGGATCCGCCATTCACGGATGCAAAAAGCAAAAGTAGCGAAAAAGGATGTATCCTTTTGCATTCCCCTTACATTCCCTCAAAGTCCTTGTTTTCTCCCGCAGTCAGTAAACCCTCAGTGTTTATTCTCTGGTGCTGTTTGACTTCATGTTGACTTCACATCTTTGTTCTTTATCAGCATTCAGTTCAAACTCAGATGCCCATTGTGAAACATTAAATGCTTAATTTATATGCCAGTTAGCTAGATGGACAAACATTCCTGATCTGAGGGAAAAAACCTCTCTCTGCAGGTGACTCACACTTGATACAGAGGCCCAGGATATATTGTCAATATATACACATAACTTTTTAAATAGCATTAGTACATACTTTTCATTATTAGTACATAATGACCAGTGTGACACCAGCTTTTATCTGATACCTTACAAGACCTATTTATGGATAAGTACCATAAAAGCAGTGTTTTAGGTGAAGAGTTTGTAAGGCTTATTAAGAGCTGCTGACACAGAGTAATGAACCTTTTGCCAGCTGGCACCAATGGACCTCTGTGTCACACATGAGTTGAGTTCTGACTGCCCCTCATTGCCAGGTTCCCATTATCTCCTATGTCACTGTCTGTGCATGCTTCAGCTTTTCTTATTCCTCTTTGTACCCCAGGCTAGGGTTTTGTGTGCCCTATTCCTCCATATGAGAGCCACCAGAAACTATGTTGCCTGCCCATTCCCCCCCTACCAGTGTCCCTATTTTCCTCCAAAGCTAGGGACTATGAACACACTGCCATTGCAACCTTATTTGTCTGAGTGATAAAACATTCAGTGTATCAGTATGTTAAACTCTACCAGGAGCATGTATTCTGTAAGGTGTGTGATAGACCCAGGCCAGATGGGTACAGCAGAATAGCAGAAGGCAGATATACTGGCCACTGGATTAACAGTTTTCTGTTCCCTGACTGACCAGAGCAGGGGCTGCTCCAGGCTAATGAGAACACCTGACTCTGATTAACCTGCTAAGTCAAGTGAGGCCATTCAGTTAATGTGACCACCTGACTCTA
Source organism: Chelonoidis abingdonii (assembly GCF_003597395.2). NCBI lineage: Eukaryota > Metazoa > Chordata > Testudines > Testudinidae > Chelonoidis > Chelonoidis abingdonii. The sequence goes on along the minus strand of NC_133771.1, from coordinate 57,692,725 downwards.
ATTAAGGCCCTGCGGATACTATAAAAAGGGCTCACTCTAGTCAGACAGGGGAGAGGAAGTGTGGCTGAAGGGCTGGCTAATGAAGACACCCTCAAACCATTGTTAAGGGAGCCCTAAGGTAAGGGAGAAGTAGGAGAGCTGTGGGGAAGTAGCCCAGGGAAATGTAGCAACTCTGGCAGAGAAAGGTTGGCTGCCAACAACTGCTACCATTAGGGTCCCTGGGCCGGATCCCCCCAACCCACCACTACAGGAACATCTCCTGGGAGGGGAAGTCAGGCCCCTGTTAGGGCAGGAGGCTAAACAGAGACTGTGGGAGTGTTCTCACCAACCTCCTTGCAGGCCTATAATGAAAAGGGCTCAGTAGACTAACCCTGGCCCTAGAGAGAGAGAAGGGCTATGTGGACGGTCACAGTGAGCCACTGAGGCTAGCATACACTGCCTAGAAGCGCAGGACCCACGGGAACAAGGTCAGAGCTCTGCCACAGGTGTTAATGGGCACCATCAACCAGTTTGACCAATAGATGAATGTGAAGGTGCTTGAAGCTGTGGCTGTGCTAAACCAATGGCAGAGACTCAATGTGTCCCACATTCTACCCTCTCCCAACCTCCTCTTTCAATTTTCTAGTTGCTCCCCAAATCAATAAGATTCTGGCCAGTGATGCCTATAACATTCCCTGAAATATTGGAATTGATTTCATGCAGTGTTCAAAAGTTAACACATTACATACAGACCAACACTTTTGAGTATAGGGTCTTGCAAGCTCACCCAATAAATAGCAATACACACCATATCTCTGAAATAAAGTTTAGGCACTTTGCCCTGATCTTATAACGGATTGTGCCCTGGTCGACCCTTGAGCCCACATCCAGTCTCACTGTTGAGATCAAGGTGCAGGGTTCTGGCTGTGCATAACAAGTCACAGGATTGGAGCCTTAGGTTTTTTATTTATTCAAGATAAATTCCCCTTTTGACTAGTTAAGACGTAAGTGTGGAATCATGTCATGTTTTTAGAAAACTGTGCATATTTCCAGAAAATGAATTAAAACATTATAATCTGTGATTCAGGTGATAACATTGAAAAAAGTAATGAGGTTTAAATTGCTACCTCCCAAACCTTAAAAAGGTGGCATCACTTTATTAAAATGAATTGTATGAATTCACTTTTAAATAAAAATTAATCTGTTCAAGAGCTTTCCCATTTATATAATTTCTCCACTCTGAATCACAACAGCTGGGAGAATTCCTCAGACTTTATTAATTCACTACATGATATTCTGTCACTTTAATTTAAAATGTTAACACATTATTGTTTCAGACACTTCAAAACTGCTGCAAACTACATTCAAGCTTCAAACAATTTCTAAATTTTCTATTATTAATGGTTGATGATGCATAGTTGTTCACGAAGTCACAAATATAACAGTTAACTTGCTAGAAAATATTTGTGTATGTTAAGGTAAAACATTTCCTGTGTGAACCAGAAATCATACAGCACTAACTGTAGTGAAGCTACGTAGTTAAACACACACATGCATTCTCTGTGAATGCCCCTCTACTTCAGAATTCACTCCTACAGGTTGGTCTACAAATTTGCCCTGTATTGTTAATTTCCCAAATACAATGCACAGATAGCTCATCTTTTTGATGATACTGTTGCTGGGAATTCAAGAGGTGGAAAGATTTTAGTTTGTGATTTTTCTCCCCCTCCTGAACAGTGGTTGCACACAGGGGAGCAAGATGTTGCTTTGCTTTGTAATTATTTGATTATGAAATGTAATCAAATAATTTATTACATTTACAAATAAATTGAGGGCAAGGGTACATGGAACCTTGGAGAGGCATTTTTTATGTTTGCTTGCAAAATATAAAATAGATTCCTAAAACTAAAAATTAAGGTCCCGTATGCAATGACTTTTCTAATCACTTCAGAAACTGAGCGGTTCAAAAAGCAGCCATTATTATATGCCCTCAAGATAAAAGGACAGCTTAGCATATGACCTATTGTCTATCCTTTGGCAGAAACAATTAGTTAAAATGACAACACACCAAATATTTATTCATAAAGTAAAAAAAAATAATTTTATGAAGGATTTTATGAAAGACATTACCTTCAAAGACTGTTGTTAGCCTTACAGACAAGTACAGTGTTTGGTCTTCCTAAACCTTAGCCATTTTTTGTCTGGGCAGCTAACTTTCCACTGCATCCCCAAACCAAATGACCTTTGTATTGTGGTCAATAAGAAGGTAAGTTTCTTTAAAAATAAGAAACAGCCATAACAAATATGACAGTGTATGAACTCCAGAAACTTATGTATTACATAAAAGGAAGCATTCAGCATTATGTACCTGTACAACCAAGTCTTAATGGAAAAAACCGTCATAACAGCTTAACTGTACAACACAGTGACAACTAGTTTTGTAGCCAACATTTTCTGTTCTAAATCTGTTCTCATTCTTTTTCTTCTAATTTTAAAATATCACATAAGAACGGCTGTACTGGGTCAGATCAAAGGTCCATCTAGCCCAGTATCCTGTCTACCAACAGTGGCCAATGCCAGGTGCCCCAGAAAGAGTGAACCTAACAGATAATGATCAAGTGATCTCTCTCCTGCCATCCATCTCCACCCTCTGACAAACAGAGTCCAGGGACACCAGTCCTTACCCATCCTGGCTAATAGCCATTAATGGACTTAACCTCCATGAATTTATCCAGTTCTCTTTTAAACACTGTTATAGTCCTAGCCTTCACATCTTCTGGCAAGGAGTTCCAGAAGTTGACTGTGCACTGTGTGAAGAAGAACTTCCTTGTATTTGTTTTAAGCCTGCTGCCTATTAATTTCATTTGGTGACCCCTAGTTCTTGTATTATGGGAATAAGTAAATAACTTTTCCTTATCTACTTCTCCACATCACTCATGATTTTATATACCTCTATCATATCCACCTTAGTCTCCTCTTTTCTAAGCTGAAAGGTCCTAGCTTCTTTAATCTCTCCTCATATGGGACCTGTTCCAAACCCCACAATTACGGACAAAGAAACAGCTAAGGAGATTTATATTCAAGGAAAAGGAGAAGTGCTCAGTGTAATTGGAAACTGAAACGGAAGAACTGCTCTGTTCAAGGGGCCGTTCCCTGGCAGTGAAATTTAGTTTCATTAGGGCCTTCTGGTTTACAGATGAAAACACAATATGTTCCAAAGTACCCAACATCCTAGTTTTAGAAATATAATAAAATAGCAGCTACTGATCTTTACTCAATGAGGTACTAGACAAAAATAACTATACACCTTCAGTCACCTTCCAGAGTAACTTTCAAAATGAATGAAAGGGACAATTGTCCACCAGAGTCCTCTTCACTACAAAGGAAATAGAGAAGCACCCATTGCTTAAGTTGTTTAAAATTAGACTGGAAACACGGAAGAATCTACTTCAGTGGATAATGCTTTAATGGGGTAAACTTATACATAAGGACACAAGAGCAAAGTATCCCACTGCGTAGGAAAGATAGGAAATATGGCAAGAGACTACCCTGGCTTAACCAGGAGTTCTTCAATGATCTGAAACTTAAAAGAGAGTTCTACAAAATGTGGAAAATAGGCCAAATTACAAAGGATGAATGGACAGTTCTGGTCAATATTTTCATCAATGATTTAGACAATGGGATAGAGAGTATACTCATAAAGTTTGCTGATGATGCCAAGCTGGGAGAGGTTGCAAGTGCTTTGGAGGGTAGAACTGGAATTCAAAACAATCAGGACAAACTGGAGAAATGATTTGAAGTAAATAGGATGAAATTAAGTAAGAACAAATGCAAAGTACTCCACTTAGGAAGCACCAATCCGTAGCACACATGCAAAATGGGAAATGACTGACTAGGAAGGAGTACTGCGGAAAGGGATCTTGGGGTTATAGTGGATCACAAGCTAAATATGAGTCAACAGTGTAACACTGTTGCAAAAAAAAAAAAAAAAAAATGCTATCATCATTTGGGATGTATTAGGAATATTGAAAATAAAACATGAGAAGTAATTCTTTCGTTCTACTCCGCACTGAATAGGCCTCAGTTGGAGTATTGTGTCCAGTTCTGGGCACCACGTTTCAGGAAAGAAGTGGACAAATTGAAGAAAGTCCAGAAAAGAGCAACAAAAATGATTAAAAGTCTAGAAAATATGACCTATGAGGGAAGATTGAAAAAATTGAAGTTCATTTAGTTTGGAGAAGAGAAGACTGAGCAGGACATAACATTCTTCAAGTACATAAAAGGTTGTTACAAGGAAGAGGGAGAACAAGTGTTCTCCTTAACCTGTGAGGATTAAATTGCAGCAAGGGAGGCTTAAGTTGGACATTAGTAAAAACTTCCTGTCGGGGTGGTTAAGCACTGAAATAAATTACCTAGGGAAGTTGTGGAACCTCCATCATTTAAGAGAAGATTAGACAAACACCTGTTAGGAATGGTCTAGATAATGCTTGGTCCTGCCATTATTGCAGGGGACTGGACAAGATGACTGCACAATGTCCCTTCCAGTCCTAAGATTCTATGTCTTTTCTACCTCTAACATCTATGATTCTAATACAGAAATAAAAGGGATAGATTTTTGAGTAAAGGACATAACAGTAGAGCAGGGGTTCCCAAACTTGGTTCACAGCTTGTTCAGGGTAAGTCCCTGGCGGGCCGCGAGACACTTTGTTTGCCTCAGTGGTCTGCAGGTATGGCCACTCACAGTTCCCAGTGGCCACAGTTCACCGTACCCTGCCAATGGGAGCTGTGGTGACCTGGCCCACATCGCTTCCCAAGGCCGGGAATGGTGAATCGCGGCCAATGGGACTGCAAGTGGCCATACCTGAGGACATTCTGATAAACAAAGTGTCTCGCTGGGGGCTTACCCTGAACAAGCCGTGAACCAAGTTTGGGAACCTATGCAATAGAGGAAATCCAGAAAAAGAACTCCCCATCTGTTTGAGAGAGATGTTGAGCATCCACCTCCATATCACCTCATGAAATGCTCTCTTGATAAGCTCTGTCAGTTTGGGATGGGAAAAACTGTGTCTGGGAGAAGGTAGTCTGTTTTACCCCATGTCACCACTTCCTAGCAAACATGTTTAGTAATGCCCACAGGAACTAAGGTGACGTATCAACCTTAACTCTCATGTGGTCCTGTTCTGCACTGCCATATCTTCTTGGGGATGACAATGAGGAGTGGGAAGATGTAAGTGTCAGTACTCTAGGTGGGGTCATGCTGGCAAGAGAAATAGAGGGCAGTCTTCCACAGATGGCCTGCAACCTATGGGAATTTTCTGAAAATCTTGAGATATAAGATTGGAAAGTCATGCCTTGTACCCACTTTGTGGACAAGTGAACTCCACTCCAACCCAACTGGATGATCTCTTTGAAACTCTGAGTTTTCTGAATTTCTTTTGCCCTCCTGCAGGTTCTTCCATGGGAGGACAGGATATGACCCAAAGATTAAAGCCATATATGTTTATATACATTTATTTTAGGGTTTCATATGTACAAAGTCCAATATGCAACATGTAAAAATTGGCCAAACAAGTTACTGCTCTGAGACATTACAATATAATGGTACAACCAAATCAAATACAAAACAAGTGGTATATGCAGTTTTTATAGCCAATATCTTTCATGGAACTGACAGGCTTCTAGGAGGCTTTTTAAAGGGAGGAGGCAGAGTGTGCTTGGTGAAAGTTAAATAAAAGGAGGACACTAAGGTGTGTCATGAAAAAAAAACAGTTAAGAGTTTCAGGAGTGGGCAAAGGAGGCATCAGACAGGAAACCTTTGAAGAACATAGAGGATGAATAGGGGCATAAAAAGAGATTAAATAAGATACGTAGGCAGATGCTGAGTTGTGCAAAGCCTTAAAAATGAGGTCGAGTCACCTAAACTTGAAGCAGAGAAGAATGGAAATTTATGAAAGAATTTGCAACAGACTAATCCATGACTAGAATTGTGGGCAAGGGAAATGATGGGTTAGATATGAAGCAAGGAGCTGGTTCAAGTAAATAAAGTGACAAATGATAGATGTGTGGACTATGCTATTAGCAGTGGGAATGGAAAGGGAATGCTGGATTTTAAAAATGGTATAGCAATAGCGGGGAATCTTTTAAATTAATCTGAAAACTCACACATTTGTATGCAGTGTTATTGCAGCCATGTCACTACCAGGATATCAGAGAGACAAAGTGTAATATCATCTTTTATTGGACCAACTTTTGTTGGTGAGAGAGACAAGCTTTGGAGCTTGTCACCTGAAGAACTCTGCATAAGCTTCTGTCTCTCACCAACAAAAGTGAGTCCAATAAAAGATATTAGCTCACTCCCCTTGTCTCTCTAACTCACATATTGTAAATCTCACACAGAGCAGAAAATCTATAATTTTAATATTTTTAACTGGGTGGTTATTATACACCACAATTCTCATACATAAGTTTCATGGGCTAACATGGAAGAGTCTGTATGAGTTTTGTTAAATACACCTCTATCTTGATATAACACTGTCCTCGGGAGCCAAAAAATCTTACTGCGTTATACGTGAAACCGCGTTATATCGAACTTGCTTTGATCTGCCGGAGTGTGCAGCCCTGTCCCCCTGGAGCACTGCTTTACCACGTTATATCCAAATTTGTGCGATATTGGATTGCATTCTATCAAGGTAGAGGTGTATCTTGAATGAATCATCAAAATGCGTCTGAGTTTCTTGCGTTATAGTTACTGATGACACATAGTAATTGTTAAAATTTTCAGCTGATCATACCCTAAATCAACATTTTTGATAAGTAATTGGAGATAAGAGTTATTAAACCTTAGATGAGAGAAAAGAAATGTTTACAATGATGGAAGTAAGTGACTAACAGTGCAATCTAGTTAAACAGTTTGTCGTTTCAGAGGTATTAAATGAAATGTGTTAGATTTCATACAACTCCCCCATTATAAGCTGCTCACCACAGGATAAAGAGTAAAATCTGATGTGACCATGAAGATACAAAAAACATTTTTATTGATTTAACAGGACTTTAAACTGTTTACAGAAACAGCAGATGTCTGCTTACTAGATTTAATGGTACAAATTAATTACATTAGAACATATTTTGAACAAAAGCAAAGTACTAATCATAACCTCAGTTAGTTATGAAAAGCAGCTGAAGTGGACGAGTGAAGTTACTTAAAGACATTATTCACATTCCTTACTTCCTGAGGCAACTTACAGCCCATGCCAAAAACACAGTACAACAAATATATTATACAAGTGTATTTTAAGTATATAAAAGTTAGTACAGAGTGTGTCTGATGGGTTTTGAAACATATGATTGGACAGGATCTCTATAAACTCTTTGTTCTGCTGAAATGGATTCCATTCATGACAACCTACCATTATTAGCACAAATAATAAATGCATCAGCCTCACTGAAGTATGGAACTGCTTCTTCATGAGAACTTCACGGATTAATTCAATAAAAAAAAATATGTACAAAACTCATTATAGATTTTATTTTTCTTCTCGTTATGAAGCAGTGAGATTCTTAGGTGAATCCAATTCTAATAATATGTCATTTCTGCAAGACAGCAGGTAAGCTATATGTGGAGTTTAGGGAGACAAGTCACAAGTACACAAAAATCTAAATCAGGCATATGGAACCATCTCTCATGGCGATGTGTGAACAGATCACTTCCCCATGTTTCGAATGTGTGAATTTTTTTATAATATTTAACTAAATAATAATAAACCTTCCTAGGACTCAACTGTCATAGGCATTACTAAGTTGTTCAGTTTGGCAATACTAAATTTCTAAACAAAAATGTATGTTGACTCTGTAAATGGGATTATTCAAATACCATAGAACCAGACCTGCTCTCATTTACATGATAGGAAATAACAGAGCACAATTTGGCCCTTTCTCTGTATTTTCCTTTACAGGTGGATCAGTGATGTTTACTACCATGTGCTGATGTTGAACTGCATGTGCAGTTTTCATTGGTCTGAATGGAAGTCTTGATTTGGATAGAAGGCAGTATATATGGCCCTGCCTCTTGCAAGGATCGATGGTAGAACGGCATTAATTAGCACAAGTAGTACCAGTAATTTACTAGCATGATTAAAAGGTGACTATTAATGTCAACCGTAATTTTGAAGCAACAAAAGGCTGCTGCATACTGGAGGGAGCAAAGAGCCTTCCCTGGACTTGCATGGCATGCTAAGCATCACAGTTACTGCGCTCAGACAGCCACAGGGGTTTGCCACTGTATAATTTGGCTAACTTGGGGAAGGTAGGGACAGGCAGTAAGCAGAGTCTTGATTTGACTCCACTACTTCTCAGCTAAATCTGCTGGCTTGAGGCCCTAGACGAAGCATGCCATACTCCTTCTTTAAAGGGGTGTTGCGAACTGCGGCACAACCTACAAGCCCTCAACACGCACAGCATCTTAGAGCCAGGGTGCTGCCGCTTTGCCTTGCCTCTAATGTGGGGCTGTGCCTAATGCCATGAATGACCCACCGTGAACAATATATTGTTTTATAGTGGAACCCCTATTTTATGAACTAATTGGGGACTGAGCAAAAATTGAAACACTCACAATCTCAACATCTTGAGAACATCTCAAAATTACAGAAGGTACAGAATGTATTAATCATTCAAATTATAGTGTATGTTACAAATGTACATGGTGTGCCTGATTTTTATTTGTGATAACTGCATCTCTTCTTTCCCATCAAAACTGTCTTTTTCAAAACTATTACAGTCACTTGAAAGGTAGCTGACAGATTTAAGTTACATTGTATGGCAGAAAGATAAGATCAATGCTCATAAAATCAGGGTTCTACTACAGGTCACATTTACTTTCTTCATATAGCACCACAAATTTAATGAGGAAATTTGATCAATATTTTTTTAAAATAACCATGTGGGATTAATTTAATCTAAATGGGACCTGACCCTGCATTCAAAACTCACTGAAGTATATGGAAGTTCCATATGCAGAGCAGCTGCAGGATCAGGTCCCATACTGCTCCTACTGAAATCAATAGGTGTTTTGCAGACTCCAGTCCTCTTACTAGTCACTCTGTTACCACTCCACTGACTTCAGTCAATCTCAAAGCAGAATTTAGCCCTAACTGTATATATCAGATTATATCAAAATATGGCCTATATTTTTAAAATATATCAAGGAAGCAAACAAAAATATAATCTCATTTTCCTACGGGTGTGGTAATTTCTACATCTTTTTCAGATAGTGGAACTTTAAACCTATTTTAATTTACTTTCAACAGAGACCACCATTTCAATAAGAAATGGACAGAACTATTTCATAAAAGTTAATAGTTTATGAACCTAGCACTTTTACTAGACAAGGGTTTATTTTCTAAGTGAAAAAATGCATAATTTAAACTCCTGAAAGAGAGTCACTTCAAATGTCTCTTTACACTGAAGTGCACTAGTAATAGAAAGGAACAGGGAACTATTCTGACATCATTCTTCTAAAGAAAGACACACAAATCATTTACATGTCAACTGAGTGGACTGCAGGTTTTTACAAAACAACATAAATCTTCTCTGAGACCAAAACATAAATCTTCCCTGAGGCCCTAAGCACCAGCTCTCTTGTATTACTGAGCAGAGGAGATAAAAATAAAAATAGTTTGAAATTACAGAAATATCATCTGCTTCTCTGGACAAGTTTACTTTGACAGAATCTTCTCTCACATTTAAACAACATTTAAAAACCAGGAGCATTTCCAAATTCTGCTACAAGAGTTAAAGATAATCCCATCTAGCCCAAAAGAAATGGATAGGTTAATATTTTCATGAGCACTAATAAATCTCCATTTAAATGGCAGAAATGGTTAAAATCCAGGTTCCTGTTACTGGAGACAGATTTTTAAATAATGAAAATATAAAATCACTTCCAAGTTATATATTCATTTATTAATTAGTCTGCTCTCTCCTGCAGTTTTTAATTTTGAGAGGTGGAATAATACTGGATGAAACATTTATGAAGAGGATTTCCCTTGTAGGGCCTGAATCTGCACATCCTTTTTCACACTAGTAGTCCTATTTTGGGATGTATGGAAGGACCAGTTGCATAGAAAATCATCCCACTGGGTATGAAGAGCATTACTTCAAACGGTTAACATTAAACACTCAAGGATACAGTATATTACATCTCCAGTTAATTAACTATTCAATAATTAAGGTTTTAAATACAGTGGGTATATTGAAACTTTGTGTAATAAAATAATTTAGAGTTTTATTCCTATGTGACTATTACATAACCTGCTACATCAAAGCTGAATAGTCTGTTGTTGGTGTGGCATGTTTACTGAATCCGAAAGTGACCACAGAACTTGCCCAGGCCTGAATTTGCAATTTCCTCATGCTGACTGCTCTGCACAGTATCTGTGTATGAATTTCCCTTTAGCTTGATTTAACTAAGCCTCCAAAGCCCAAAGAGTCAGCATTCCAAATATCTGTTTAGCAAGCAAGTCTTAGATACGTTTGCTTGTGACTGACTTAACCTTTGGCTTCTGTGTAAACACTTGGTGCCATCTGGATAAGTATTTTATAACTCCCAAAAGGGATAGGTCCACAAGAACGTACAGATGGACACTCATTTTCCTGGGGAACTAAAAGCAGCAGATCAAGTGTCAAGAGGAATAGTTTTCATATACTTTACAAGAGAGATCGCTGCATTACCTTTCTTCACCTGTCACTCTTCTGACATGACATGCCCAGGCTTAAGCTGTGGGTGCCAGAGAGGAAGAGAGGAGCTTAGCCAACTGACATTTCAGAGACCAGTCTCTCCCTTCCCAAGCCTAAATTCTGTATTTTGACAAAACTGTGCAGTATAACACCATGACCCCTGCTTTTTATTCCCTGGAGGGTCTCTAGAGATTTATTAATTTTTAGGACTTGAAAACAAAATAATATATTCATGTATAAACCAGCTTCAGTAAATTACATAATGTTAAGGGTGTAAAAATATAACTACAGTGAGAAGATTCAAAGTTCATTCCTAACTTACACTATTATAAATTTTAAAAAGTGTTTAACACGGAATAATAATGAACCTTTAATACTTGTATAGTACTTTAGATAGGTAAGCACTATACAAACTACACACAGTGGCAGAAATGAAGTACGACTGTGAGCCCTAACTTTGGATTCCCTGCATCAAATCATTACCATAATCAAGGACTCAATGTAAAGGATATTCCACGAGCAGATGTATGAATGACTGACTTCAGGAAAACATAACATCTTGAACTGAAGATCTTTTAAAAAAATGCTTTAAAATGTAGTGATCAGAGCCATTAGAGCTTATTATGTAATACTGTGTATGATTCAAATGCATATACTTAAATTCTGCAAGAGCTCTTAGAAACCCTCCCTGAACAAAACTCCTTTTGACTACCCACTTCAACAGAAGTTACATGCATAGATGCTTTTAAATTTATCTTTGTGTTTCCTTCTCAGCTTCGGTTGTATTATATTTCTAATTCAGTTTCTTTTTCTCTAAAAATTTTAAGCATGGTGAAATTACATTAAAAACAGCAAAATATATAACATGCTGTGGAACTTTATACTTACATATTATCTTTGCAACACTCAAACAAACATACTGCTTTAAGGCCTGACCCAAACCCCTAGACTTCAGCAGGCTACAATCAGACCTTTATTTAACAGTATGACATACGCATTCCCTCTTGAATTTTTTGCTTCTTCTCTATGAATAAAGTTTTGTTGTTGGTGGTGGTGGTGGTTTTTGGAGGGTGGTGAAGAGATTTTATGAAAGGTTTTCAGACTTGTATTATTAACTGGACAGATTCTCCAAACCATTATGATCTCTCAGAGCAATCCATATTTTGACTCTCGTCAATATCCAATATAACTGACTAAACATTTTGAGGAGCTTTAGAAGAAGTATTTCCATTGTCAAAATATTTTGGTATGTGTTTCATCTATCTGTTAAGACTTATTGAGTAATTATGTATTTTGGCACACAAACTAAATTCTGATCATGCATTATTTACAAGACCTGCTATATTGGCTCTTCTGGTTATCTCTGTCATGTACATAGTTGTTGAAAAAAATGTGGATTTTCCCTCAAAATACAGAGGGCTCCACTATCCCCTGCATCCTAATTCTGCTTCGTGTTGGGAAGTGGGGAGGGAGGGTGGAGAGTCAGGGAGCTACTTACGGCTCCCTGTTTCTATCATGGCATATCTCTGGCATGAATTAGAGCAATACTGGGTTTGCTCTAGCTCATGCTAGGGCTGGGGCAGCACAGAATATGGGAGCCTAGGGCCTGCTTTAAGTTATACCACTGGTGCCTAGACTCCAAGAAACCTCATGCAGTGGAGGATGTGCATAGTAAAACAGAGCTCTGCCACACCAGTGTCACTCCCACTCCCTGAGCACTTCCTCTACACTGGGGTGGAGAGTAGCTGACATAGGAAATGATCTGCCAGCTTTATACCTGCAAGGAGTTCTCTTGTTGAAAGTTAACGCCAGAATCCAGCCCCTTTGGATCTTGGATCACATGAATAGCACAAAAAAGGCTAGTGCCAAATCTGGTCCAGAATCTCTGTTTGCCAAAATTTCAGATTAAAAGTGAAGTTTATTTTAGTTATGCCCCCAAATCACGTAAGAACAATTTATTTTACATTTTATATTTCCATTTCACCAAAATAGCCAAACAAACCATTTTCTTAGTAGGAAAAATCAGAAATGGCTCCAAGTAATGCCAAGCTTCAGCCCAAAATACTCTTTTGTGATGACTTCTAACCCCTTGAATTTAACAAGATTTGTAACTGAAACACTGACACCTCAGTCTTTGCTACAGCAATCTGAATAGTATTGCTATCAGGCCCAATTCAGTATTATCTGAACCTCGGGTGTTATCTGACCTGCTATTTATTTATGGCAGAATGAGCCATCTTTCATCTGAGGTTATGTATTATAAAGTCATGGCTACATAAAAATCATGCAAAATGAAGCATAAGATTTAGAGACTGGATTGAATTTTCCTCTAATCACTGTCCCTGACCTCATTTGTCTTTTTTTAGAATTTGCCACCCAAAACCTATGACACTTTGCAATGGTACAATGGACTATCTATTCAAGCAGTGTTGTAATCTGTCTTCAGGTTGCTATGGTGATCCAGCCTCAACCTTCCCTCATCTTTCAGTTTACTACTGTACATGGAAATTCTTCAGATGAAATTATCACTTCTCTGAGTGCTTCATCAGTTTCTGCAGAACTAAAGCTGTTTTATTATGCCTGAATCATTTGGACTGGAACACTTTATATAGCATCTTCTGTCCTAGCTTTCCTACTCAGATCTGAACCTTAGAGTTCAGAAAATAAGATGCTAGCACTAAACCTCCAAGCTTAATTACCAGCTTAGATCTGATTTCGCTGCCACCAGACAGGAATTTCAGTGCCTGCCTCACTCTGGTCTCCCCAAAACCTTCCCTGGGGAACCCCTGAGTCTCACAACAAAGGGAAATAACCCACTTCCCTTCTCACTCTTTACCTCCTCCCAGGATTCCCCTCCCTGGGTTACCCTGGAAGATTACTGTACTTGAATTGTCCTCCTGTTTTGTAATTCAAGGAGTTTACCTTCCCCTCTCCTTCTTTTCCCTCCCACAAATTCCCTGGTGAGCTGCCGGCTCAATCCCCTTGAGCCCCTACTAGGAAAAAATCCAACAG
>NC_133771.1:57663785-57678622 GCF_003597395.2 Chelonoidis abingdonii | reverse complement strand
TGAGCTTTGAAAAATCCGGTTTCCTGACTGGTCCTCTGGTCAGGTGTTTGGTTCCCTTTGTTAACCCTTTACAGGTAAAAGAAACATTAACCCTTAGCTATCTATTTATGACACCTTCCGTCAAAGAACAAATCTCAAAGAGTTAGACATTTGTTTTATAAATGTGAATGATTTAAGATACAATAAGGTTAAGCCCAAGAAGTTCAAAAATGGCTTCTGATTTTGAATGTCCAACCTAATTTTCAGAGAAGTTGAGCACTTACAATTCCAGCTGAAGTAAATGGGAGCTTGGGGTGATCAGCACATCTAAAATTTAGGTTCAAGATATCTCTAATTGCTTGATTAGATTGATGGTCTCTTTTTAGCATGAGAGAGCCACAAAAAGACCATACCTGGGTCACTGAGCACACGGAATATAGATCTCCTTAACTCTCCTTCCTGTGACTTAAGCTCAAAATCATTTTCTCTACTTCTGATCTAATGGTCCCTTCAGGCCTTAAAATCTAGGAATCTGTATGAAGTGTAAACTACTCTCATTCATCTTTGAGACCATTAACTCTGAACTCTAAGGCTCTCCAAGTTAGAATATCAAATTTGTCAACTATTTCACTGTTAATAATTTTCAGAAAAAAACATTCATCCTCTCTGTGACAGTGATCAGAGTCTGGGTGTGTGAACAGGGTATTAGTACAGAAGTACCATTTTTTTCCTCCTAATTGAAGCCTATATATAAAATCCTTTTTATGCTGGATCAAGTGCAAAGGTCCTCACTTCTTTGTTCCTGCCTCCTGCCTTCTTCCTTCAAAAATTGTATTTCAATATGTAGCATAGGCCCCAATTTCTGACACTGTTTCCCATATATCCTGCCTTGAAAATGCCAGAACAATATGAAAAAAGTTCAGCGGTGCTTAGTCAGATTGGGTTATATTTATATCAAGTTATTAACTCCATTTTGTATGATGTTTTGAACAGATGTCTAAACTTGCTTGAGAGCAGCTTACCATATTGCACTCCAGATTAAAAGACTGTCACCAAGAGTCATCAAGATTGCAATCTGGGGCTATCGATTTAGAGACTTTTAGCTACTGGCCCATCCCCATGGACAATGGCGGCTGGCAAGTGGTGCATGAAAAATGGAAAAGGGGTTGGAGAATCCCAGTGGAGCAGATGACAAGGAGACAGACTCTATTTAAGAGCAAGGAGCAGCCCATCACCACAGGTAAGAAGGGAATGCAGGAGAGAATGGGCAAAGGGGAATCTGCCCAGCCTGAAATGTTGACAAACCTCACTCACAGAAAGGGCGAGCTCAGTCTAGCGGAGGCTGCCTCTCAGGACTAGTCTGGGCCCTAAAGACTAGTGACTAGACTCTGTCAAGATCAATTGGCTTAGAAGCACATGGGACCCAGTGAATGAGTCCACTTTCAACTGACTGGTGACTATACAGAAGAGTAAGAGGCCAGGTTGTACCTGGTGTAACAGGCTTCTACTAGAATGTAAAGTGTAACAATGTTAATGAAGAAAAGCAAATTTCAAAGATTTCAGTGATTCAATTCAGAAAAAAATGCAAAATTCTACCAGCAACATGTAATGCCCAGCCTGCACCCAACAAATCATCACTGATGATAATGAAATCACCAACTTCAGCCCAGTCTCCATTCTTTCCTTCACAGACAAGACTACTGAATAGACAGTAGCAAACAAACAAGCAAATCACTGATATTTTAGACCCCAATCAGACTTTGGTTCAGTTTACTGAGACACTGCAGGTTGAAAATATGGGAGATTGCCTTATGGGGATGGACACAGGTGACATATCCATGTTAAAGCTACATGATCCATCATTTGCATGACAGCATCCAACAAGGTGCTGTTCACTTCCAAAATCTTGCAGTTGTGGAAGGACTTCCATTAGGATGCCTCTTCTGCTTTGCCTACAGGGAATTAGTAGGGGGTAACGTGTTGGAAAATATTGACCTTTTCCTTCATCTTATGCTATTTAATGCAAGATTTACTAATGAGGTTACAACAACTCATGTTTTTATCACAAATACGGGCCCTGATTTTGCTTGTATATTCAAGATCTGCAGGACAATAATTAGCCTAGATATCTCCAGGTAGGTGTTCGGTTTGTCATCAGGACATGGGTGGTGATGTTGGTTACATCTCCATGACTGCAAGACACCTGGAGATTTCCTACTGCAAAATTGGATCTGATAGACTGTACCTATCTAGTATGAAAATTCCAAGGTGCAGCAGAGATATAGTAGATTTTAGTATATAGATCCCTGCTGCACCTCAGAAGGCCTTGGTGAGCTCAATGAGGTCCTCTCTGCTGTGGAGATGCTGAGAATGAAATCACCCAGAAAAATTAATGTCAGTATGGATGATGGGTCTTCTGGGTTAGCTCAGGAGCTCATGAAAACCATGGCACTATCTCAGATGGCTGGCTGACTCAATGCAAACAGCTGGTCACACTCTGGATCTCATGTTTGGACTTAGAATTAAGGTGGAAAGTATGGAGCTTACACCTTTACCTGTGTTTTCATCATATCATCTACATTATCCTGATCAGTGGAACGTGTGTGTGAGTGTAGAGAGATAACAAGAACAAAAATGATTATTCCTGGTTGTCTTCACTCAGACAACATGAATATCCTTGCCATAAGGAGTTTTCATTTTACTTTGGAAGTAATGTTATTTGATTCAGACTGAACTTTCAGTTCCATAGAACAAAAGCCTTTTCTGGAAAGTTTTGGCCAGCAGCAGTCAATGTGGTTCTGTAGGTGCTCAGGGAGCTTCAAGCTATCACAATGCAAATTAGATCCATTTTCCTTCTGGCTGATAAAATCTAACAGAAAGACATTTGACTTATTAGTGGAGAGGACTGCCAACATTTCCTTTCTGGGGTTCAAGATGCCAGCTTCTCTTAAAGAAGCAAGTGTTACATACTTGCTCAAGAAATCACCTCGTGACACTGATTTTGCTAATTATCACCCTGCCTCAAATCTTTTTGGAAGCAGGTTACAAGGAATGTAGTAGCAGGTTACAAGGAATGTAGTTGTGGCAATACCAGGAGTCCTGAGACTTCCTTGACCCTGACAGAAGTACAGAGACTGCTGCGAGCTTTTTGGTTTACAATCTCATTCTGGGAATTAATGAAAAATCAATTTCCACGCTGTTTTTGATATCATTCACTATGTGGTTTTAGTAACATGGCTGCAGAAACAAAAAGGGATAAATTGAGTTGCTCAAGAGGCTCTTTTCTCTTTGACGGGACTCAGATGGTATATCAGGTGATTGCACATCTATATTAACGGTGCTCAGGCAATGAATTGCAGGATTTTATTTTTTCTCCCTTCTTGTTCAATGTCTATTTCAGCATATTTGGTAAGACAGCAAGCCACTATAGACAGCAGTGCCTCTAATGCACTAAAATATTCAGCCATCAGACAGCAGTAGCCAAAAATATGTTTTATCTTGTACACTTGAAAGAATTTTGCAATCTTTTTGCCTTGCAACGCTAACATTGCTCTGACATCAAAAATTATTAGAACGTGTTCTGCAAAAAATCACTCAAACTTTCAAACTTTAGGTGGTGCAGAATTATATTACTATTCGTAGTAGTAGGTTTGCAGTGATCACAAGTGCTATTTGCTTCACAGAAGATAGTTAAATGCTGTTTCTTTCAGTGTTTCACAGACTGCAATGCCTTTCAATTAATTTCCATGTGCAATTTAACCTGGTGATTTTAATCTACAAATTTCTTGGTTACTTTAAGGAACTTTCCCATACGATGTTGCATTAGCTGAAGCATTTGAGTGACAGTGACCCTGGTTTAAACTGGGAGGTGGATGCTGGAGGCACAGGATTTTCCAGGAAGCACTATTAACTTTGGAATTTGCTCCCCGCCTTTGGGTGCCCTCCTAGATGCGACAGAGTGAGGGGAAAGGCTAAGCAGGCAATATGACAGAATAAAATTTTAGACAGTTGGACCAACAGTAAAGAGTATGGATTTTTATTAATATATTTTATATATGAACAATCACCAACAATACACAGCTCTATGTGTCTTTTTCCTCTAGCACAGACAGTGCTGTCTTCCAGCTTTCATGGAGTCAGAAAGAAATTAGAACCTGGATAAAAAATAACTCACACAAATTAAATTCAGGTAAGATGGAGATGATGTAACTAGGAAGAGAAAAGCATTTTGATGAACTGTAAAAAACTCACCCTCTATCAAGGTCATGTGGCCACTAGTGGTTAAGAAAATGCACAATCTCAGGGTTCTGTTGTACTCATTGCACCTAGACCCAGTATAGCACCAGTTATCCAAAATGCCTTTCTTCATTTTCAACTGACAAGAAGACTTCACCTCCTACTCTTGAAACAGGACTTGAATATGTGACTTCATGTTTTTGTCATGCCCAGGCTAGGCTAATGGAATGTGCTGTACCAAGGATTGAAGGCATAGGCCAAGTAGAAATCCACTCAATAATTATACATTCATGAAACACAAATATCAAGTAATGTCCCATCTTCAAAAATGACTGGATGTTTATATAGTTAATAAGGACACTCACAGTGATGTCGGATAGAATTAGAAAGTGATGATTAAGGGCATCAGGCAACTACTCGCTGACAGAGTTTAGGAAGAAAATTCTCGTGTAAAGAGACAATTATTTGATGATTTTCCACTACAAGGTTTCTCACTCTTGCCTCTGAAACATATGTTATTAGCCACTGCTGCAGAAAGGATACCGAACAAGATGGACCTCTGGTCTAATCCGGTATGGGTACTCCTATGTTCCTAAACGCGATAGGCCAAAAAGCTACCTATCAGAGTATTCAGTTATACTAGTAAAGAATAAAAAAAAAAAACAGACTTTTTGAAGGGCTAAAAGCACTTGAGCTTCAGGTCAAAAGCCAAACTAACTAGCAGCTGTTTGGAAATAGATTTTCAGTACGGGCAGATTATTCTATGAAATTTACCTAGCTCTGAAGTAGCTGATACTGGCCATTGCTGAAGAAAGAATGCTGGAATAAATGGACTATTGTTCTGATCCACTTTATCCAGGCAATTCTTATGTTCCTATGCTCCAGGCTGTGCATTGGTCTGTTCAATTCTGGATCAATTTCAAGGTGTTGGTTCTAATATTTAAACTGTTGCGTGGGCTAGGTACTAGCTATTGCAGAGTCTCTCCTCTCCTCTTGCCATAACAGTTATGAAAGACTGCCCATAAATCTCTAACTCAACCCACTCCCTCCTCGATAGTTTTCAGGGGAAAAGGGGAAATAAAGGTTTTGCAGCCCATCTGGAAGATTCACAAATACAGGCTTTGGCAGACCAAGTAAAAGAGCAAGTTCTAAACAGGGAACCCCTAACATAAAACATCCTACCAGCAATTTTCTCTCGTTTTATGTAAAGTGAGTTCCAAACTGAATGTCTCTCCTGATTTCAACTATGCCCCTTAACTCAGACTTTGAATGTGATTTTCAGAAAGATGAGGCCCAAGAGCTTCATGCATTTTATGTACACGTAGTTGCATACCAACTCTGCTGCAATGATCACTATTATACATTCAAATCCTCCATTTGCACAAGCAAATTTCACAAGCAATTGTTATAGTTGCGTGCACAAAGGCCAGTCTTTAACTTTCTGAAAATCAGACCTTGTATGTAAAGTTTCAATATTTTGAAAACAGAAACACAATATTATATCACAACAGTATACAGCAACAGTATCATAGCCTCAACTAAATAATAAATGCTTAATAAATGAGCTGATAGAAAAATCACATTATCTTTAGACAGCAAATTTCATTTGCATTCTAAGCTTTTACTGAAAATCAGCAGTTTAGTTCTTTCACTGGTAATACGCATGTTACGAGCCAGCAGGTTAAAAAAGGACATTCTCATTGAAGTTGTGTGGGAAATACCTTGAAGATATTTTAAATAGTGCTGTTTTCTTTTTTATATTTATACATTTCCATTTACTTATTCAATGTCAACTAACAAGTGAGAGCCCCATCTTACAATGAATTACCTACTGATAAATATGACATTTAGAAAACGCACAGACATCTGGAAAGAAGGATGTGGCTTTTTTTTTTTTAAAAAAAGGAAAGAGGTTTGGATTGCAAATAAACAAAAAAAGCCCCACTTCTTGAGTGTTTCCCTCCCCCCCACTGCTTTTTATTGTTTGTTCCTTTGTTTTCTAGAGTACGTACCCGTAAAGCAGCTTGTCCTGGAGGCCCTTCATCTCCCTAGGAGAATCAGGGGGAGAGGGGAGTCAGCAGTTCATTCAGTTACACATTTTTTACTTTTAAGCATAGTTAGAGGATATCAGAAAGAAACATAAATAAGTTTGATACCATATTGATCAGCAACATGCTCTCACTTCACAAAAGCTTATGTAAAATATAAAATAGCTTTACTAGACCCGAAGAAGAGCTCTGTATAGCTTGAAAGCTTGTCTCTCTCTCCAACAGACATTGGTCCACTAAAAGATATTACCTCACCCACCTCGTCTATGTAAAATCTTATTTCTGTAGTGCCATATATGTGCATGATATTTTACAGCTATACAAAAAGACAAGCCTCTGACCCAAAGAGGTACAATTTCAGAAACCAATCCTGCAGATACTTTGCACAAGATTAATTTAATGCATACCACTTAGCCCACTGAACTCAATGAGACTGCTCATATATGTAAAGTCACTTGTGCGTGTAGCGTTTGCAGAGTTACATCCCCAGGGCCTGAGCATACCATGAGGTTCATGCCCTAAGCTAGAAAAAGGACAGCAAGGGATGACATAAAAAATGCTGAGAGGGGCCTGGGGAAGATTGAGGAACATATTAAATACTACGTAAAAATATATCTCACAATCATTAATGTACAGATCTTGTTGGTTCCTTTATTAAGATAATTTGTATTTTATATTTAGAATTATAAAATACATTGATATCTCATATTTAACATCTGAGAGATCAAGAGAAGACAAGAAGATGTGTGTTCTTGACTGGAAGTTAGCAATGGAAGATAGTCACAAATCATGGCTATGTTTATGAAGACGAAAAGTATGGGGGATAAGAACTCATATTCTTGGTAACAATATACATATGAAAATTAATATATCTGTATACAGAACTGGCACTGAATAGTGTAAATAAATAAATTAGCCCTGAGGCTACACATTGAACAATGTGGATAAAATCAATGATTGAGTAACTGCTCATTCAGTGGGCACCTTCTATCCTGGACACTGAGGCACGGGTCCTGAGGAAAAAACAGTATGTGATCATGTAACTAAATACTATATCATAATACACACAAGGGGGCCCAACTGAATTTGCACAGGCAAACTTAATTCTATTATTTCCTAATTTTTAAGTGCTCATCTTTGCAACCATAATGCGTTTAACAGTTTTCTTTGTGTAATATGTCTCCCTCTGTGTGTATTTATATATATAGAGAGAGATTAATGGCTAAATATTAATGAATTTACACACACACAAATACCTTTTCTCCCTTAGGACCAGCCAGACCAGGATCACCAGGATCACCTTTTAAGCCCTGTACAAATAAAAAAAATGCATATAATGTATATTAATTTTAATCCACAAAAGGTCTTGGGCAAAATTCTCTGTTTGTGTGAATTAGCATCTGCTAATCAAATCACTAATAATAATAGTATTGAAATAAAGTAAATATTTATTTTGATTTGTTCAAAAACCAAGAGACACCTACTAGAAGTTTTAGGTGCCCTCAACAGATATTTAAATATACAGGGCCAGATTATCTAGACAGCTGTGCTTCATTTGCTAAAGTGATGCAAAGGGAACGGGGACATCCTCTAGGGCTGGTCTCATTGTGAGGTTAGGTCGAATTTAGCTGCATTACGTCGATTTTATAAGTAATGAAGCTACACAACCAACCCCATTCCGTCAACCTAAAGGGCTCTTAAAATTGACTGCTGTACTCCTCCCTGACGAGGGGAATAGCGCTAAAATTGACCTTCTTGGGTTGAATTTGGAGTAACGCAGACACAGCATTGTGCAAGTCGATGGTATTGGCCTCCGGGAGCTATCCCAGCGTGCTCCAATGTGACCATTCTGGACAGCACTTTCAACTCCGATGCACTAGCCAGGCACACAGGAAAAGCCCCGGGAACTTTTGAATTTCATTTCCTGATTGGTCAGCATGGTGAGCTCAGCAGCAAAGGTGCCCGTGGAGTCCCAGAATTGCAAACGAGCTCCAGCATGGAGTGAATGGGAGACACTGGATCTGACTGTTGTATGGGGAGAAGAATCTGTGCAGGCAGAACTCTGATCAAACGAAGAAATACTAATATATATGCAAAAATCGCACCAAGAGTGGTGGAGAGAGGCTACACCAGGGACACACAGCAGTGCTACTTTAAAGTTAAGGAGCTCAGGCAAGCCTACTACAAGACAAAGGAGGCAAATGGTAGTTGTGGGTCAGACCCCCATATATGCTGCTTCTATGATCAGCTGCATGCCATTCTAGGGTGGGACACTACCAGTACCCCACCACTGTCCGTGGACACCTGCAAGGGGGGGGAATCTCACGCAACACAGAAGAGGATTTTGTGGATGAGGAAGAGGAGGAGGAGAAGAATCATCTCCCTGGCATCCAGGACCTTTTCATCAGCCTGGAGCCAATACCCTCCCAAGGTGGGTTCCCGGACCCTGAAGGCAGAGAAGGCACCTCTGGTGAGTGCACATCTGTAACTAAACTACAGGGGTTTAAAGCAATTGTGTTTAATGTCTGATTTGCCCTGAAGAATTGGGATACATTCACAGCCAGTACAGCTACTGGAAAAGTCTGTTAATGTGTCTGGGGATGGAGCGGAAATCCTCCAGGGACAGCTCCATGAAGCTCTAAGGTACTCTGTAAACCTTTGCAGAAGGTTTCTGGGGAGGGCTGCCTTAGTTCGTTCTCCATGGTAGGACACTTTACCACGCCAAGCCAGTAGCAAGTAGTCTGGAATCATTGCAGCACAAAACATGGCACTGAATGGTCCTAGGTTTAGGTTGCATTCATGCAACATTCGGTCTTTATCTTTCTGTGTCAGACTCAGGAGAGTGATATTCACGGTCACCTGGTTGAAACAGGGGAAGTTTTGTAAGGGAACATTTATCCCCTGTTTGCTGATCCCCAACACATTAGACCCTGGGCATGCTTGGCTGTTTGCACTTGGCTTAAAGAGATCATCCTGGAGAATAGCCACACAGTGGGAGCAGGGGTATACTGTACAGCCACCCAAAAAAATGCAGCCCCTCCTTCTAAATGGCAAACTCAATGGCAAATCCCATTGCTTGCTTGGGAAAGGAGGGTGCTGCAGTTTGAAACCTTCCCATGTGTTCTGATGGTGAAATAAGCCAACCCCACGTACCCTTTGGCTTACCATGGCTCCATGGAAACTGAATTCTGTTGTCTAGCTGTGTTTGATGTGTCACCATACTGGCAGACACTCAATATAAAAGGCAAAATGCAACCTTGTACCTAAAGCACATGCTGTCTGCTGTGAATTGCTTGATTCTCTGTGAAAGAGTCTCCCTTTTGTTCTCAGAAATGTATCTTCTTAAATTTTACTTTCCCTTTTTATCCCCCCTGCAGGTGCAAATGTTCCTATGCCCCCCATATCAACTCCATCCCTGAGGTTATCGCAGATTAGAAGGTGAAAAAAAACGTACTCGCGATGACATTTTCCAAGTTCATGAAGTCCTTCTGCACTGATAGGGCACAGTTGAATGCATGGAGGCATTCGGAGGCAGAGGCCAGGAAAGCATTCAGTGAGCATGATCAGAACATGCAGAAGGAGATGTTGAGGCTAATGGGGGAGCAAACGGACATGATCAGGCATCTGGTGGAGCTGCAGGAAAGGCAACTAGAGCACAGACCCGTGCTCCATCCATTGTATAACCTGTCCTCCTTGCCAAGTTCTGTATCCTCCTCTCCCAGACCCCCAAGAATATGTGGGGGGCACCTCCAGGCACCCAGCCACTCCACTCCAGAGGATGACCCAAGCAACAGAAGGCTGCCATTCAAAGTGTTTTGATTTGTAGCGTGGCTACAATAAGCAATGTGGCCTTGTCCTTTCCTCCTCCCCAACCCCACCCAGGCTACCTTGTCAGTGATCTCATTTTTTTTTAAATAAATAAAGAATGCATGGATTCAAAACAATAGGGACTTTATTTCCTTAGCCAGCTGTGGTCAAAGGGAAGAGGGAGATTGGCTTACAGGGAAGTAAATTCAACAAAGGGGGTGGTTTTGCATCAAGGAGAAACACACACAACTGTCACACCGTAGCCTTGCCAGTCACGAAACTGTGTTTCAAAGCCTCTCTGATGTGCAGCACACTAAGCTGTGCTCTTCTAATCGCCCTGGTGTCTGGCTGTTCAAAATTGGGCGCCAGGTGATTTGCCTCAACCTCCTACCCCACCATAAATGTCTCCCCCTTACTCTCACAGATATTACAGAGCACACAGCAAGCAGCAATAACAATGGGAATATTGGTTGTGCTAAGGTCTAACTAGTCAGGAAACAGTGCAAGCAGGCTTTTAAACATCCAAAGGCACATTCTACCACCATTCAGTACTTGCTCAGCCTATAGTTGAACTGCTCCATACAACTGTCCAGGCTGCATGTGTACAACTTCATGAGCCCTGGGAGCAAGGGGTAGGCTGGGTCCCCAAGGATAACTATTGGCATTTCAACATCCCCAACGGTAATTTTCTGGTCTGGGAAGAAAGTCCCTTCTTGAGCTTTCTGAACAGCCTGGAGTTCCTAAAGATGCAAGCATCGTACACCTTTCCCGAACATCCCACATTGATGTCAGTGAAACATCCCTTGTGATCCACCAGTGCTTGCAGCACCATTGAGAAGTACCCATTGCGGTTTATGTACTGGTTGGCAGTCTATCGTCTCATCACAGTTAGGGAACCCCACTGCAGCAAAGCCATCCACTATGACCTGCACATTTCCCAGAGTCACTACTCCTGTTAGCAGAAGGTCACTGATTGCTTTGGCTACTTGGATCACAGCAGCCTTCATAGTAGATTTGCCCACTCCAAATTGATTCCCAACTGACTGGTAGCTGTCTGGCGTTGCAAGCTTCCACAGGGCTATCACCACTTGCTTCTCAATTGTCAGGGCAGGTCTCATCTTGGTATTCCTGCGCTTCAGGGTGGGGAAAGCAACTCACAAAGTTCCATGAAAGTGGCCTTATGCATGCGAAAGTTTTGCAACCACTCAGAATTATCCCATACCTGCAACGCTGTGCGGTCCCACCAGTCTGTACTTGTTTGTTGGGCCCAGAATTGGCATTCCACTGTATCAACCTGCCCCACTGCTGCTATGATGTCCCAATTGCCACATTCCATGCTTTCAGGAACATCTGTGTCCATGTCCTCCTCACAATCATCCTCGTGCTGGCAGCTCCTAGCCAGGTTCTGCACATACTGCAGGATAATGTGCGAGGTGTTTACTATGCTCACAACAACAGTGCTTAGCTGAGCGGGCTCCATGCATGCTACGGTGTCTGCGTGGGTAAGCCAGGAAAAAAGGAGGAAATGATTGTTTGCCATTGCTTTCAAGGAGGGAGGGAGGAGAGACTGATGACATGTACCAAAACTGCCCACGACAATGTTTTTGCCCCATCAGGCATTGGGAGCTTAACACAGAATTCCAATGGGCAGTGTGGACTGTGGGATAGCTACCCACAAGGCACCACTCTGTGAGTTGATGCTTGCCACAGCATTGAGGACGCACTCCGCCGAACTACTGTGCTTGGTGGGGACATGCACAATCGACTGCATAAAATCACTTTCTGAAGATCGACTTCTATAAAATCAACCTAATTTCATAGTGTAGACATATCCCTAGACTCCGGCTGGGGATCTCTTTGACGTGGCCTAGCAGGATAAAGCCAGCGGAGCCAGCTCATACACAACTAGCTACACAGTATCTGATAGGAAAGGTATGTGGAGGATGAGAGGCAGGAGGAGTGGGTTGGATTGTCAATGACAGGGAGTGAATCCCCAGCTGACATATTGTTCCAAGATCACCAAGTCAGAAAGTGTAGTTCAGAGCAACCCTAAGGCTGTTCTAACCTTCATCTGGAGCCAGGAATAGAATCAGAGGGAAATAGTCAATTTTTTAAACAGTCCCCCTCTAAGCTGCAACCAGTGATAGCGAGAGAAGCAGAGAATATGGGCTGCCATTTTTAGATATTACAAATTCAGCAACTTTGCCTACTCACATCACCAGAAATGTTCAATCAAGAGAAGATAAAGAAAGTACTCTCAGCGCTACAGCTCTACAACCTTCATTGTTCTCCCTACTCCTCAAAAGCCTGGGGAATAGATGGGCTTTGCAATGTGCCCCTAAACTCAACCAATTCAAGCTATTCTGGAACAAGGCAGGGACTGAACTCTGAAGCTGGGACCCATCACAGAGAACTACCAATCAGAAGCTTCCTTTCCTTTAAACCAAGGTCATCCCCAGCTCAGCACCTCCACTGATCTCAGTTTCAGAAGTATGCCATGGGGAGAGAGTACGGAGGTCCTAAGGCATTTAGGGCATTATAGGCCAAATATCAGATCCTTAAACTCTGTCTGGAAACCAACTAGCAGATGATACAGGCCATGAAGCACTGATGTAATATGGTCACACTTAACAAGCAGGCCATCGCCTTCAGCATTAAGTGTGTTGGATGAGATGGTGACATAAAAACTGGATGTCATCTAGACATGAATTAAGATTTACTGCCCTGAAGTCTTCCCCACCCTCTTCCATGCCTTACAAACTCCATTCCTCAGATTGCAATAATTGGAAAGATGGAGACAACTGACACTAAAATGATAAGCAACATCTGTGCCTTGGTGGGTACAGAAACATTAAATCAGCCAGTGTTCTAAATACTGCATATTTGTGCAACTTCACTTCCTGTAAAATTACATTAATTCACCATCTGGAAGGAACATCATTTAGAACTATACGAGCATTTAAGTACCCACTTCAGATTAAATTTGTGGTTGTTGTAAATACCCCTGATTTAGCTTTGATTTGTCCTTTATTAAGCTTGCCAAATATGTAAGACTTAAATCAAAAGTAGTTTTGCTGGTTGATCTTAATTTTTTTTTTAAAGGCAAACAGATCCAAAAAGCAAACCAAAAAACAGCTTTCCTTTTTAATTCTCATGTTTACAGCCCCCACACCTCTATGTCCACCTACTGCACTAGTTATCACCCAGAAGAGTATAAAATGCAATATTTTATATATAAAAATAAAAGACATTTGATGGATATGTCAGGTATTTGGAGAGTTTATGTTATTTTCTATTTTGTGGATCTGGTTCAGAACTGACAGCATTAGAGAATCAGTGGTGTAACAACAGGTTTCACTAGAGGAATTAGTTCTTGGCTGTGTTTTTATAGAACAGACAAAACAAGAGAGAGAAAAAGACAGAGAATTTTTCAGCTACCAGAATGAAAAATATATTGAATGTGTCAGTATTAGGCAGGAAGGGCAACAATGGAGGAATAAAAATCAGCGAAATCAAATCGTGCACTGTCAATCTATGAACTTCTTTTTTCTAACTGGTATGTTTATGGCTATTAGTGCTGAGCCGTGGGGGTACCAAGTAGAGGTATACAGCCTGGCTGCTATTGCAGGGACACAATGAAGACAGAAGTCAATCTTCAATTGAGACGAATAGGGGGAACTGGACAACATTTACATTTGCAGTTAGTGCATTAAAATGAGCAGATTTGAAAACAACCCTTTACAGACTAAACTGAGTAAAACCAGGAATCAAACTGGCCAGCAGGGCTTTTAAATCATGCATTTATTTCAATATACCTGAACAGGCTAGGAGTAACTAGCCACATGTCTTCCTTTACGGTTACGCGACAGTAAAAGGACAAAAAAGCAAGTAGGAAAAATCCTTAAGATGCTTTTCTACTATAAATATTGTTTATTTTTCCACTGTATAGTTTTAAATTAAATTTGATTTAATTTTAAATATATTAATATGTTACAGACATAGTTGATGTCAGGAAACAAAGAGCTGGCATTGTATCAGCCTTGTTCCTCTCTGTAAGCCCCGCTTTTAAATTGACCAGAGTTCTAGCTGCTGCTGGCTGCCTCTGAAATGACGTAAGAGCAGAGTAATTGCGATGCTGGATCAGACCTATGGTCCATCTAATGCAGTATCCTGTCTCTGACAGCGGCCAGAACCAGATGCTTCAGAGGAATGTGAGTGGTAACTCAGATCTCATCAGAAATAATTTAGGTGATTTTAAATTAACTACTACATTAAAAGCCTGTTTTTCAGCAGTTTTAAGAAAATAGTTGATTCTGAAAACAAACTAATTTCCCCTGACCCAAACAGTCTATTATGATATTTCACCAGTATCCAAGAATAGTATAAAAATTCCAACTGATCTCATCACAAAGAATAAATAATTCAATGAATTCTTACTTTTTTTAACTCTAAACTTCTCTGGGGAGCACAACAACACACTTTTGTGAATTAAGGAATTCATGATAGCTTCACACCCTACATACAGCCTTCAACTAGATGTCTTTCCTTTCTCAGAAAAACACATAAAGTAGGTCCTGCAGCCAACTGTGCAATAAGATGCGTGTCCCCACAGCTCTGAGGTACATCTGCCTTGTGAAGCATTTTGGTCTTTTTTTGTTTGCATGATTGGTGAACAAGTCAGTTGAAGGGAGGATGAATGTCCAAATGATGAGATCAAAAACCTCTTGATTCAGGCATCATTCAGAACTGTTAATCCTGCATCTCAGA